>NC_034201.2:17397907-17583224 GCF_002021735.2 Oncorhynchus kisutch | reverse complement strand
CTCTCTATTCCCTCCTCTCTCTCTCTCTCTCTCTCTCTCTCTATCCCCCTCCTCTCTCTCCCTCTCTCTAGCCCATCCTCTCTCTCTATCCCCCTCTCTCTCTCCTATTCCCTCCTCTCTCTCTATCCCCTCCTCTCTCTCTCTCTATCCCCTCCTCTCTCTCTATCCCCTCCTCTCTCCATCTCTATTCCCTCCTCTCTCTCTCTCTCTCTGTATTCCCTCCTCTCTCTCTATCCCCTCCTCTCTCCCTCTCTATTCCCTTCTCTCTCTCTCTCTCTCTATCCCCTCCTCTCTCTCTATCCCCTCCTCTCTCCCTCTCTATTCCCTCCTCTCTCTCTCTCTCTGTATTCCCTCCTCTCTCTCTATCCGCTCCTCTCTCTCTATCCCCTCCTCTCTCCCTCTCTATTCCCTCCACTCTCTCTCTCTCTCTCTCTCTCTCTCTCTCACTCTCTATTCCCTCCTCTCTCTCTATCCCCTCTCTCTCTCTCTGTGTGTATTCCCTCCTCTCTCTCTATTCCCTCCTCTCTTTCTTTCTCTCTGTATTCCCTCCTCTCTCTCTATCCCCCCCCCCCTCTCTCTCTCTCTCTCTCTCTCTCTCTCTGTCTCTCTATCCCCTCCTCTCTCTCTCTATCCCCCCTCTCTCTCTCTATCCCCTCCTCTCTCTCTATCCCCTCCTCTCTCCCTCTATATCCCCTCATCTCTCTCTCTCTCTCCTTCCCTCTCACCATCAAACAAAATAATATTTTATTTGTCACATTCTTAGTAAACAACAGGTGTTGACTAAGAGTGAAATACTTATTTACGGGCCCTTCCGAACAATGCAGAGACAAAAAAAAGTAAAATAACACGAGGAATAACTACACAATGAGTAAAGATCACTTGGCTATATACATGGGGTACCAGTACCGAGTCGATGTCAAGGGGTATGAGGTAATTGAGGTAGATATGTACATATAGGTAGGGATAAAGTGACTAAGCAACAGGATATACACTGAGCATACCAAACATTAGGAACCTTCCTAATATTGAACTGAATCCCTCTCTTTTTCCCTCAGAAAAGCCTCAATTTATTGGGGCATGGACTCTACAAGGTGTCAAAAGTGTTCCACATGGATGCTGGCCCATGTTGACTCCAATGCTTCTCACACGTGTCAAGTTGGCTGTATGTCCTTTGGGTGGTGGACCATTCTTCATACACACAGGAAATTGTTGAGTGTAAAAAACACAGCAGTGTTGCAATTCTTGACACAAACCGGGGCGCCTGGCACCTACTACAGTACCATATCCCGATCAAAGGCACTTAAATATTTTGTCTTGCCCATTCACCCTCTGAATGGCACACAAGCACAATCCATGTCTCAAGGCTTAAAAATCCTTCTTTAACCTGTCTCCTCCCCTTCATCTCCACTGATTGAAGTGGATTTAACATGTGACATCAGTAAGGGATCATAGATTTCACCTGATTCACCTGGTCAGTCTATGTCATGTTCCTAATGTTTTGTACACTCAGTGCATAATAAACAGTAACATCAGCGTATGTGATGAGTCAGAAGAGTTTGTGCAAAAAAGGTCAATGCATAGCCCGGGTAACTAGAGTTGACGTCGGAAGTTTACATACACTTAGGTTGGAGTCATTAAAACTAGTTTTTCAACCACTCCACACATTTCATGTTAACAAACTATAGTTTTGGCAAGTCTGTTAGGACATCTACAAGTAATTTTTCCAACAATTGTTTACAGACAGATTATTTCACTTATAATTCACTGTATCACAATTCCAGTAGGTCAGAAGTTTACATACACTAAATTGACTGTGCCTTTAAACAGCTTTGAAAATTCCAGAACATTATGTCATGGCTTTAGAAGGTTCTGATTGGCTAATTGACATAATTTGAGTCAATTGAACGTGTACCTGTGGATGTATTTCAAGGCCTACCTTCAAACTCAGTGCCTCTTTGCTTGATGTCATGGAAAAATCTAAAGAAATCAGCCACGACCTCAGAAAATAAATTGTAGACCTCCACAAGTCTGGTTCATCCTTGGGAGCAATTTCCAAATGCCTGAAGGTACCACGTTCATCTGTACAAACAATAGTACAAACACCATGGCACCACGCAGCCATCATACCACTCAGTAAGGAGACGCATTCTGTCTCCTAGAAATGAATGTACTTTGGTGCGAAAAGTGCAAATCAATCCCAAAACAAGAGCAAAGGACCTTGTGAAGATGCTGGAGGAAACAGGTACAAAAGTATCTATATCCACAGTAAAACGAGTCCTATATCAGCATAACCTGCAGGAGGGACTGGTGCCCTTCACAAAATAGATGGCATCATGAGGCAGGGAAATGATGTGGATATATTGAAGCAACATCTCAAGACATCAGTCAAGAAGTTAAAGCTTGGTCACAAATGGGTCTTCCAAATGGACAATGCATACTTACACAAGCATACTTCCAAAGTTGTGGCAAAATTGCTTAAGGACAACAAAGTCAAGGTATTGGAGTGGCCTTCACAATGCCCTATAGAAAATCTGTGGGCAGAACTGAAAGAGCGAGTGCGAGCAAGGAGTCCTACAAACCTGACTCAGTGACACCAGCTCTGTCAGGAGGAATGGGCCAAAATTCACCCAACTTATTGTGGGAAGCTTGTGGAAGGCTACCTGAAACGTTTGACCCAAGTTAAACAATTTAAAGGAAATGCAACCAAATACTAATTGAGTGTATGTAAACTTCTAACCCACTGGGAATGTGATGAAAGAAATAAAAGCTGAAATAAATAATTTTCTCTACTATTATTCTGACATTTCACATTCTTAAAATAAAGTGGTGATCCTAACTGACCTAAGACAGGGAATTTTAACTAGGATTAAATGTCAGGAATTGTGAAAAACTGAGTTTAAATGTATTTGGCTCAGGTGTATGTAAACTTCCGACTTCAACTGTATTTGTTATCTATTTAACTAACTATTTAGCAGTCGTATGGCTTGGGAGTAGAAGCTGTTCAGGGTCCTGTTAGTTCCAGATTTGGTGCATCTGTACCGCTTGCCATGTGGTAGTAGAGAGAACAGTCTATGAGACAGCCTACAGGGAGTTCAGAGACCTGGCAGTGTGGTGTCAGGACAACAACCTCTCCCACAACATCAGCAAGACAAAGGAGCTGATGGTGGACTACAGGAAACAGAGAACCGAACACACCCTCATGCACATTGATGGGGCTGTAGTGGAGCAGGTTGAGAGCTTCAAGTTCCTCTGTGTCCACATCACTAAGGAATTATCATGGTCCACTCACCAACACAGTCGTGAAGAGGGCAGGACAATGCCTCATCCCCCTCAGGAGGCTGAAAAGATTCAGCATGGGCCCTCAGATCCTCAAAAAGTTCTACAACTGCACCATTTAAACCATATACAACTGCTTCTTGACTGGCTGCATCACTGATGGGTATGGCAACTGCTTGGCATCCGACTGCAAGGCGCTACAGAGGGCAGTGTGTATGGCCCACTACATTACTAGGGCCGAGCTCCCTGCCATCCAGGATCTCTGTACAAGGCCGTGTCAGAGGAAGGCCCTAAAAATTGTCAAAGACTCCAGCCACCCAAGTCATAGACTGTTCTCTCTACTACCGCTTGGCAAATGGTACCAAGTCACCAAGTCTGGAACCAACAGGAACCTGAACAGCTTCTGCCCCCAAGCCATAAGGCTGCTAAATAGTTAGTTAAATAGATATCCCGCCTCACTCGTTTCCCTTTATTCCCATCAATCTCACCCACTCAATCTTTACTCGGATCCTCTCTCTTCTCTCTCATCCTCTATCTCCCCCTCTTTCTCTATATCCATTATCTTCTGTTGGTCATCGTCCCTGATCGTCCATGTGTCACACCCACCCAAACCACCCTAGAAGCTGGTGTGATTGTGTTGTGTGTTTGGGGTGGTGTGATTGTGTCTGCACAGTATGTGTGGGGTGGCAGAGAGAATGGAAAATTAGTCCAGGGGATTATCAGAGATTATCAATGTTTATTTTCTGTGAGTAACTATCCCTCCGGCATACAGGTGGAACAAGGGAAATTAACTGACAAACAGGGCAATTAACTGATCTGTCACAACACTTGTCAGCCTAAAACAGATATTAGCCAAATGTGAATATGTCAACAACTAATTATCAATAATCAGAAAGAAAATCCAACCTAAAGGGAATATTGAATGATAGAATGTCCTAAAATGGACACAGACGTCAGACAAACAAAACATACAAGATGGAACAAGAGTCTGAAATGCTGTCAGCACAGAAATGCTTAAACATATCCCAGCACTTCACTCCTAAACTGTAAAGACTCTTACAGTTGAGCCCTACGCCAGCTGCCTGTCTGACCTCTCCAGAAAGGGGTCTTCACTGTGGTCAAAAAATAAGGGGTTGGTTTCCCGGACACAGATTAAGCCTAGACCTAGACTTTTTGAGTTGGTCTAAGGATGGTTCTCTGACTTCCTGACTTGATTCACACTCTTTGGTGGGTTCATCAGTCCTCAATGATTCTCAACTCCTAATATTGAGCAAATTACAATCACTGGAGTATCTGACATAGACTTTGAAAAAGCCCCCGCGAATAGGTTACCAGTGTGGCAAATGCTACTGGTTGGTGGTAAGCTTTCTTGACTTGGTAAATCATTTTTGCAAAAACATGGCTAACCTTTGTTTAACCAGTTAAACAGCTGCTATTTTAGCTCTAAACAGCTGCTATTTTAGCTCTAAACAGCTGCTATTTTAGCTCTAAACAGCTGCTATTTTAGCTCTAAACAGCTGCTATTTTAGCTCTAAACAGCTGCTATTTTAGCTCTAAACAGCTGCTATTTTAGCTCTAAACAGCTGCTATTTTAGCTCTAAACAGCTGCTATTTTAGCTCTAAACAGCTGCTATTTTAGCTCTAAACAGCTGCTATTTTTTAGCTGCTATTTTTTTTCTTTCTAGCTAATAGGCAGTTGAGAGTTTACACTTCATCTTCCAATTATAATGTGGGGAGGTCAAAATAGTGAAAAACGATTTACCATATCTATTAATTTTTTTAATAAATGTTGATTACTTCGCCATGCCATTATCATTCACCTGATGATAAGACAAGATGTGGAAAAAAAAGTTTGGTAACAACAGGTTGAAGACCCCTGATCTGGAGGGGAATGAAATGACTGAGTGAAAGGGATGGAGGACTCACCAGGGCACAGAGTAGGTCCACAACCTCCAGGATGAGCTCCTGGTGTCCGATGCGGGTGACCCCCAGCTCCTCCAGCTCCTGGTGGGTGATACGAAGCAGCTGGTCTCCTCCCACCTTCTCTCTCTCAAACGTCTTAATGTACTGCAGCAGACAGTCATCCAGCCCTGGAGGGAGAGGAGGAAATGACACGGTGAAAAGTCTCATTACATAGGGATATGTTCAGATAAACAGATTTGTATTGGCTTACTCCTCTCTGCTGCTATCTGCTACTGCTTTATAAAAGTACTGATTCATGTATAATTGAGAAATAGCATATTTAGCATATTGTTTTGAGAGACAACATAATATCATTTAAGTAACAGTAATCTTGGTATCAACTCCATCTATCCAGATTATTACCAAGACCAATGCAGGCAGTGTGTTTCAAATGTAAGCTCCAACGACCTCAGTCCCTCAAAGGCATCACTCTAAATATTGTGTGTGAAGATGTTATGTTATCTGGTCGGGGCAGTGTGAAGAAACTTTCTCTTGTCAGCTCTGCAGTCCAGAGGGGTTTACAGTGACTATCGCTCCACCTTGTCTCTTCCCCCCCACTCTCTCTCTCTATCTCTGACTGTGTGTGTGTTTGTGTCTCTCATTTCTGGGCTTTGAAACTGCAGCCTGTGAGTGTGTGCCAGTGCTTGGTTTAACGAAAATGGACAAACAGAGATCTCAGAGATGAACATAGTGCCTTTCTGGGCATCGCTGAACAGATATACACACACAGACTCACCAAGCTTTAATCAACCACGTCACACAGACCTCCACACATGTCCAACAAATTACAGTGGTATGTAAAACCCACAAACAACCAACCCTTTCCACATACCATTACATACGCATAACCCCTACGCATACCATTACATACAACCGTCCTACTATTATTGTGTAGTTCTTTCCACACAAAGAACTACACAAAAAGTATTATATCTTTATTAAGATCATGACACATTCAAACACTCTCACATTTACTACACACTTACAGCCCACTCATAACCAACAGTTGGTGCAGGTCATTCATGAGTAAACATTTAGCCCCACACTAAACCCACTTGAAACACAGTACCATCCTTCCCTCCTTCCGTCCTTCCCTCTTTCCGTCCTTCCCTCCCCAGTTTGAACAGAGGAGCTGTTCAAACTGATCCTCCTATCCCACTGGCATGCAAACACAGCGATAGCACCATCTCTGTCATTATCTCTGAAAGCTTTCATTCACAGCTGTACAAACGCTATCTGTCACTGTCTCAATCTGGACTCAACACTCACGGAGACACACACATTCGCTCCAGCACTGACACACACTGCTGTCTCACACACACACACACACACACACATCATGGATCTCATCTCAAGGACCGTTGCCTCAAATAGGGGCAGACCTAGTTGGCAGAGCTTGATGTTGTCATGGAAACGCCCCCCCCCCCACACTCTTCATGGATGGTGACATTGTCCTCACATTGGCTACCGAAAGATACCGATATACATATAAACACACACACACGTAAACACACATATACATGTTTAAACACACATATACAATTTTCCTCATCTCTCTCAGTCTCAGTGTTTCTCAATCTCTCCTTCATCCACTCTCATCCCACACTCCCTCTCCCCTTTCTCCTCCCTCGGTCAGCCTCCCACAAAGAAGGCTGTGGAGCCCTCATCTCCTCCTTTTGATTCAATCTCAGTGTGTTCTCTGGCCTGGACCTAATGAAGCATTCGGCTCAAGTTCAGCTGGCAGAGAAATTGTGGAGAAGCAGAAAGAGGAGAGTTCCATGGCTTTGCATACAATTTAAGGGCTTAACAAATCAGCCTCTTTACCCAGTTAATCAAGAAGCATTTGTCAATGAAGAAATCCCCATGTTGCTATAGAAACCATGCAGTGGGGTTTGGAGTAGTGGCTCCTGCAAGACAACAAGCCAACAATACTGTAACTAAACATGTAAGTGAAAAGGTAGAGAGAAAGAAAAGACCCTTCTAACGTCTTCCCACCAAAACAAGCAGGGACATTGTCTAAAGTATGAATGCTGTGCCTCGCCAGATAACAGAGCTAGCTCCCTACATAAACACAGTAATCTGTTCTAAAGGACAAATACGTATTTGTCCTTTAAACACCTGTATTACACCTCAATTCAGAGATGGGCTTTGTCATTCTAAATGGGCAGAGCAACCCTTCTATAACAAACTAGCCTTGCTTTACCCCACTTTGCATAGAGCCTTCCCCCCACTTTGCAGAGAAATTCCCCCTTAATCAACTGGCCTGGCCTCCCTAAACAAACAGAGCTATTCTTTGTGATGAGACCAATGGATGAGACAGACAGCCACCCTGACTGGGAAGAGCACACAGAGAGACACAGAGAGAGATGAGATGAGAGATCTGATTAAGAGACTATTAATCTGCTAGCAATTGAGGCTGCGGTGAGTAAGTTGTGTTTAGTGCTGTGATACATTATTGTGTTGGCTTTGTAGGGGAGGGGCACTATGCTAATCTACATCATTTATCAATGTCAAGAGACATGGGCAGGGTGCCAGCCAGTCAGATCAAAACACACACACACACACACTCAAAGTGTAAGACGATAAACACACTTTAACCAGAGAAACATGCTGTAAATGTGTACACACATACTCTATAGTCTATACATACACTCACTTACCCAACATATGGCACATAATAATATTCAACCATCAAATGCATGCAATGTTATCCAACACAAGTGAGGAAATTGGTTTAATTTCGACATGATTCTGCTAGGGCAGTGCATTACAGCTTCGCTAGCTTGACAATCATCTCAGTAATTGCCTTTAGCACAAATTTATGGCAGGTGTTTGTGTGAAAATAACAAATTTAAGATAAAAAATATATATTTTCATAAAACCCTTAGCTTGAACATTAGCCAAGTATTTGCAGCTTTCTAAACCAGGGGCTGGAACCGGTTCAGGGAACGGAACCGAAAACTGGAAAAGACCAAACATTTTCAAGGAACAAAAGTTATCCATCCTGTTCTAGAACAGAAACATTATCTTAAAACAATGGGAACCAGTTAATAACATTATATTATATTATTATATTATTAGTACTTTTTGAGGGTTAAAACCGGTTCAGAACTTTATTTGCTGGTCGGAAGAGTGGAACGAAACAAAAACAATAGTGGTTCTGTTCAGAACGTTCCAACCCCTGGTTTAAAATGCAATACATGGGTAAATAAATGATATGTGCACAATGCACAGGTCACCCTTCATTTAAAATAAGTGGAGGGGTTTCTCAGTGGAGAGGTCTTTGTAGGTGCTGAGAGAGTAGAGAGCTTGGACAGTGCCAGGAGGATGCAGAGAGTGGCATTATGGGAAGGTCACTGGGTGCTCCTATTTGGCCTCAGGTGACATCACTGAGCCCTATGCTAATAATGGAACCTCTGAATGTTAATGATGAGGTGGAGATGCTGTGGGCCCTTGCGATGGGGAGTATATGAATGGATCCGAGACAAGATCACACAAACTCCATTTCCTTTCCTTTGTGACTGTGGCATCTTCCTACATCCCTCACTTCACATCCCCATTACTAGACTCTGGGCCTATAACTTGTCTCAGCTCCACTCATCAGATGTGGCTGGGCCACTGTAGGGCCCGCTCTCTGAGATCCAAGCTCAGTTTCTTCCAGTCCTCATCTCCTCTCCTTCTCTTCCAATATGCAATATATTCTCTCCATCAGCTCTGAATATCATCATTATTGTCCTTTTACTGTCTCTTCTGCCATTTCCTCTTTCTCTTCCATAACATCCCTCTAATCCTCCTGTTCCTCTTGTCTTTCCAGGCAAAAACACACACACACACACACACACACACACACACACACACACACACACACACACACACACACACACACACACACACACACACACACACACACACACACACACACACACACACACGCACACACACACACACACACGCCACCTCAAATAGATGTTTTTCACCTCCCATCCTCTTCTTCCAATATGAATTGTATGAACTACTGACTCCAGTTTAGAATTAAGTGGAGCGGCAACACTTAATACACTTCTCAGACGTGTTTAGATAATGTAGGCCAAAAGACATGCATATTCGGGGGGGGGGGGGGGGGGGTATGAGAGAGAGTTTATGTTTTCTGTCCATTCTATGTTATTGTTTACATTAATTGTGTGTTACTGTAATGTGTTTTGTGTGTATCACATGCCTGTGTATGTCTGTTTTCATATATGTCGTCATTACTGTGTAATGTGTTGTTTGTCTCTGCTGAGCAGAGTACTCATGTGGAGGATTCTAACCTCGCAGTGATGCTCCAGCCACTTGTTCATTTACTTATTCACGCCTCCACTGCCTGAAAACACACTCACTCAAAGATTCAGTAAATCTCCAAACGTACACAACAGCTCAGCTGGCTGACTGAGACAGGCACACTAGTGCCTGACTGCTGGGATCAGACACAAAGTAGTTCATGAGTTCAGTACAAGAGTACATAGTAGTCAAGGCGTCAGTGTGTGTGTGTGTGTGTGTGTGTGTGTGTGTGTGTGTGTGTGTGTGTGTGTGTGTGTGTGTGTGTGTGTGTGTGTGTGTGTGTGTGTGTGTGTGTGTGTGTGTGTGTGTGTGTGTGTGTGTGTGTGTGTGTGTGTGTGTGTGTTTTTGCCTGGAAAGACAAGAGGAACAGGAGGATTAGAGGGATGTAATGGAAGAGAAAGAGGAAATGACAGAAGAGACAGTAAAAGGACAATAATGATGATATTCAGAGCTGATGGAGAGAAGAGACAGAGATTCCATATTGGAAGAGATGGAGACCCACCGGGCACAGAAGTCAATTCAACATCTATTCCACATTGGTACAACTTAATTTTATTGAAATGACGTGGAAACAACGTTGATTCAACCAGTGTGTGCCCAGTGGGAAGGTGATGTTGACTGAAAGAAATTGAGCTTGGATCTCAGAGAGCTGGCCCAGCCACAGGTTCTGGGCCCAGGGAGCCTAGTGAGTGTTAAAGATAGGCTTACCAACTGCAGTTACCGCAGGCCACAGTGGCTCAAAAGCACATAGGGCACTACCACCATCAGGTCAAGCATCTCTCCAAAGCAACATGGGCCTACTGCCAACCTTCATGCATTGCCTCACACACAATACACCTCTCATATGAATCACCCGAAGTAGCACCACATTAATCTTATCTTCTTCATCTACGATATAGTTATTACTGCATTATTACCACCACCTGTGTTGCAGATCTGAAATAGTATTTTTGGATGTAGTTAATAAATAATTGATGTATTTGGTATATGCACTAGATCCACCCCAGAGTGATGATGTAATAGCTATTAGTAATATATTCTCTAGAGTCCATCTTTGACTTTCACTTAGATGGGACTCAGAGAATCAAACAACTATCTCAGCTCCACAACCACAGAAATGAAATACATTAGTGTCTCTCTTATAGAGATTTCGGTTTGTTCCATTAATTATATTCTGCATATTCGGAACCATCAACTGCTTCACTTCAAATACCTACAGGTTTTACTGTAAATAGTTTTATCCCTTCAGTGTCATTCATCCCAATGCCTTCATTTCAGTGGATCATTTCTCCCATAATGCCAATATTCAGACCGATCTGAAATGCTATTTAAAAGGCAAAGACTGCCTCCATACAGAACTCTTTCAATTACCAATAAACCAACTCATCCACCAGTGCTTTGACATTTTCTCAGGTCCAAGTGTATATCACTGCCAATTCCACAGCCCACATTTCAATTGAAATTTGAATTCCATTAGTGGTATAGAGAGCCCATTATAGTAAATAATATAATATAATAGATTATCAATTTGTTGCCATTATAATTGAATACATTATTTATGAGGTCCAGCAGGTGCTTTTGTTTCACCTAGTCGCCAATGATTGCACTAGCCTCGCACTGTTAATTGATCAGTGTTAGGCGCATTTGGTGCCGTTATACTTGAGTCCAGAGAATATATATTTCCCAGCATTTTGTGTGCAGGTTGATTGGCAACATCTAATGCACATCTTGAAACCGTGGCGTACCTTTCATCCAGTCCACCACTTGACTCGAACTCCACTTGCTCACAGGCTCCATGACCAGAGCCATTGTAGAAGTTTTTCGGGTCTCGCCTGACAAAAGAAACGCTCCAACAAGCCCAAAATTCTCAAATGTTTGGTTCTGTAATCCGTTTTCCTGTTTTATAACAACGACGAAGGAGGTCCAACGGATCTGAGACTACGTTATTTTCTGGGTGGCTTGATTCGAGTCGGATAGAGTTATACACATTCCTCTGCGGTTGGTGCTTGTTGTGTTGTGCGCTCGAATAGCTCCCTTGTTTGTCATTAATGCCAGGCGGCTGCACGATTCTGGTGGCACCGTCCCCGACCCTCTCGCCAATTCATCTCATACTACCCTAAAGAGAAGGCATGTAGTGGCGTCTGTGGGTTTATTTCCCAATCGCACCGTGCGGTCCACGCATTCTCCTTCTAGACTGCTACCACCCCATCTGTGAGTCACACAAGCGCTTGCAAGCTCCCCCCTCCCTCTCCCCCTCCCCCTCGCCAGACGAACGTTCACTGTATCTCCCTCCTCTTTCTCTCCCTCTCGCCCATGTTTCCCTCGCGTCTTTGTCGTTGCTCACGCCTCCATCATACAAGCAAGCGCAGCCTAATGGAAACAACGCTCGTAACTGAAGCGAGGATACTGTAATATCTCCTTCTCTTATTCTAATCTTCTGGGAAGCAAGATTTAGGCATTCAGTAAAACATTAATTGATCTGGTTAATTAACATTTTGAAAGAGAAGAACGAGCCTATTACAATGTATTTTTATTTGAAATAACAGATAATCAATTTAATAGCACAAGATGTATAATAATATGGTATACTTGCACTTATGAGTTTTTATTGAAAGCTTCTGATAAAAGCCTATTAATTATTAATGGGGCAATCCGCAATTGCTGCTACATTCATTTTTGGACTTAGGTAGGGTATAGGTTACACTATTATAAGATAATAATGAACGTATGGGCGTTTATTTTAATTGATTATTAACATGAACTAATTGTCCTTGCTTAAAGGGAAATCTGTAATTGATACATTGATTTTTAGACTTAAAATGAATGATACAATAAATTACCAAATGTATGTGGACACCTGCTCACCAAACATCTTATTCCAAAATCATGGGCATTAATATGGAGTTAACCCCCCCCCCCCCCCCCCACCCCCTTTTGAGGCTATAACACCCTCCACTCTTCTGGGAAGGCTTTCCACTAGATGTTGGAACATTGCTGCGGGAACTTGCTTCCATTCAGCCACAAGAGCATTAGTGAGGTCGGGCACTGATGTTGGGCGATTAGGCCTGGCTCGCAGTCGTCGTTCCAGTTCATCCCAAAAGTGTTCGATGAGGTTGAGGTCAGGGATCTGTGCAGGACAGTCAAGTTCTTCCACAGTGTCTTGACAAACCATTTCTGTATGGACCTCACTTTGTGCATGGGGGCATTGTCATGCTGAAACAGGAAAGAGCCTTTCCAAAACTGTTACCACATAGTTGGAAGCACAGAAATAGTCTAGAATCTCATTGTGTGCTGTAGCGTTAAGATTTCCCTTCACTGGAACTATTGAAAAACAGCCCCAGACCATTATTTCTCCTCCACCAAACTTTACAGTCAGCACTATGCACTCGGGCAGGTAGCGTTCTCCGGGCATCCGCCAAACACAGATTTGTCCGGCGGACTTCCAAACGGTGAAGCATGATTCATCACTACAGAGAATGCGTTTCCACTGCTCCAGAGTCCAATGGCGGCGAGCTTTACACCACTCCAGCCGATACTTGGTATTGCGCATGGTGATTTTAGGCTTGTGTGCGGCTGCTCGGCCATGGTAACCTATTTCATGATGCTCCCGACGAACAGTTCTCGTGCTGACGTTGCTTCCAGAGGCAGTTTGGAACTTGGCGGTGAGTGTTGCAACAGAGAACAGACAATTTTTACGTGCTATGCGCATCAGCACTCGGCGGTCCCGTTCTGTGAGCTTGTGTAGCCTACCACTTATTGGCTGAGCCGTTGTTGCTCTTAGAAGTTTCCTCATCACAATAACAGCACTTACAGTTGACTGGGGCAGCTCTACCAGGGCAGAAATTTGACCAACTGACTTATTGGAAAAGTGAAAGTTACTGAGCTCTTCAGTAAGGCCATTCTACTGCCAGTGTTTGTCTATGGAGATTGCATGGCTGTGTGCTCAATTTTATACACCTGTCAGCAACAGTGTGGCTGAAATAGCCAAATCTACTAATTTAACAGGGTGTCCAAATACTTTTGTATACATACTTTTGTAAACCCATTAATTCTTGAAGAATATAACTTGTAGATGCTCATGAGCTAAGTTAATCTGTTGTAACCCATCAGAGCCTGGGTCTTGCAAGGCACGCCCAGTTCGCTGAGAATTGAGAGCGCTGGGGGCTGACACATCACATAGATTACACTCCCTATTTAACATATCCACCAACAGACTCAAGACTCAGTCGAGACTACAATGAATCTCTTTGACATAACAAAGACATCCCACTCACTCAGGTGGAAGCTATAGAATACTGCCATGAATGCATCCCACTACCACAATATGAATAGGCTTACCATAGGTTGAGATGCTGCCTCGTGAAGTAGGCCTAAAGAAACAACAAACTCAGATTACTTTGAAGTGGTTTTGCTTTACTGGTGGTCTGGTATAATGTGCAAACTGTATGTGGCTTTCATGGCCTTGGCAAGATGTGATGTAATACACCTGTGCACTGAACAATTATAAATCATTTGAATTCCTTAATTAATAATCTAGTCTAAAGCAGGGACACAGCCACTTCAGAATCCTCAGTATTGGTAGTTAGGCTGTTGTGAGGAAGTTTCTACTCAGAGAGCTGAGCCTCACTCACAGCCTTAGCCTGCACACTAGACCCAAACGCACAATACATCTGTCAGAGAGCCTATAGAGCGTAGATAGAGAGAGAGACTATGGAGCATAGAGAGAGACTATGAGCATAGAGAGAGACAAAGAGCAACTCTTTTCCCATAACCCCTGACCTGGGCACAATATCACAGGCTGTTCAGGCTTTGCTCAGTCTTTTTTTCAGTCTATGCTCCGGTCTGGTTAAATTTGAGGTGAAGTTAGACACTATCATGTTATTAATGTAACAGAAATGTTTGTTCCGTCCAGAATAATGGCACAACAAAGAGTCTAGGTTTCTAAAATGCCTTGAAAAAAATGCCAATCAAGATGTATATAAGATGTATATAAAAAAAAGTAGTGTTTGAAGTCCGAGGATATACAGCAAACAAGAGACAAGACAAGATATTAAATAGGCCTCTCTTAGGACAAGCTGTTAACCAAGTCTTGCTTTGTTAAATCAAAGCATCTTGGCTTGTTCTTTGTTTGGTTTATGTAAGTTTAGCGATGGTTCCTGTCCCTCTGTCACACCCCCATGGGTATGTGAACACATTTGCTCTGTGTGGGGGGTATCGTTGTCAGCATCTCTGACAAATTTAATCCAAAGAATGTGTCATCTGCATTGCAAGGCGGGCATGTGAAATACCATAGCCTTACAGCTGTTCAGTCCATTTTGTCCTTGCAAGTTATGAATGGATGGGTTTTTATGTCGCTATTATTTTTCCCATTTTCTGTGAATAATTTATATCCTTGGGGAAGGAAGCTCTCTCTTCTCTCCAGCTATTATTACTCTGCCCTCGTAGACTCGTACCTGTCCCTGTCCTCTGAGTGGGTGTGAGCCGAAATGGGTCGGAGTCTACATCCAAAAGTCTGTTAGGTTTCTTTGAATGATTTGTGAACTAAGTTTTGGGCTGAATTAGCCCAATGTGTTTTGAAAGTGGCTCTTCATCTGCTCTGAAATTGTATACAACTGTTTTTGGACATACAGTATTTCCCAAATTAGTGAGCACATATTTCACAGTAGGTTAAATCTTTGTTTCAGTTAATCAAACATGACATTACATTTTCAGCTGAGACACTTATAGTTCTCTTATAATGAAAACAGTTAATAGGATAGCATTGTATATCATTTTAATCAGCCCACACCCATGAATATTTACACATATGAATCCATTTGAAATGTTTGAAGATTAAATATTGCAATTAAGGATCAAAACATAATCAGAAATCAGTGATTCTGACAGCTTTTTGGGCACATTTAAAAAATATTTTAACATATTTATATATCTGGCACACCTGGCTCATTTGGTTGTGTATTCTACATCACTACGAACCTTTCAAGATATTGTTGGGCATACTGCAGTTATATTTCATACATTTATGGTCATGCAAAACTGATCCAATAAGACCCCATTGAGTTGTTGGGAGGCCATATTGGAAAATGGCTTCTGCTGGGTTCGTGAATCCTGTGATGGCCCTGTATCTACAAATCCATGTTCTAGCTGTGAGTATGCAATTTGGTGCCTCTATCTGCTAACAATCTTATGTCAATGGCACAATATGGGTGATTTTTAAACAATAGTTGTAGTTAGTGCTTTCAAAGTTGGTTATTTTAGCTATAATTTTAAAGATAATTTCATGGCCTTTCAGAACCGCTTGTCAAGCAAAGTTCAAAATGTATCAGGGTTCCCTTTTTAAAGCAATTTATAAAGGGTATTCTCATACCCTAGGTGTCAAAGGTCATACAGTGCCTTCACAAAGTACTCCGAAAGTATTTTTCCACATTTTGTTAGGTTACAGCTTTATTCTACAATTGATTAAATTGTTTTTTCCCCTCATCAATCTAAACACAATACCCCATAATGACAAAGCAAAAACTGTTTTTAATAAATGGGAATATTACATTTTCATAATTATTCAGACCCTTTACTCAGTAGTAAAGTAGTTAGTTCAAAAATCAAATCAAACTTTATTTGTGACATGCGCCAAATACAACAAGTGTAGACCTTACCATGAAATTATTACTTACAAGCCCTTAACCAACAGTGCAGTTCAAGAAGAGTTAAGAGAATATTTCCCAAATAAACTAAGGTAAAAAAAAAAAAGTAACACAATGACATAACAATAATGAGGCTATATACAGGTACAGGTACCGAGTCAGTGTCGCGGGGGTGAAGATTAGAGGTAATGTGTACATGTAGGTAGGGGTGAAGTGACTATGCATAGATAATAAACAGCGAGTAGCAGTAGTGTATAAAACAAATGGGGGTGTGGGGGGGAGGGGTCAATGTAATAGTCACGTGGCCATTTGATTAGTTGTTCAGCAGTCTTATGGCTTGGGGGTAGAAGCTGTTAAGGAGCCTTTTGATCCAAGACTTGGCGCTCCGGTACCTCTTGCCATGCGGTAGCAGAGAAAACAGTCTATGACTTGGGTGACTGGAGTCTCTGACAATTTAATGGGCTTTCCTCTGACACTGCCTATTGTATAGGTCCTGGATTGCAGGAAGCTTGGCCCCAGTGATGTACTGGGCCGTGCGCACTAACCTCTGTCCTTAGGGTCAGATGCCAAGCAGTTTCCATACCAGGCAGTGATGCAACCGGTCAGGATGCTCTCGATGGTGCAGCTGTAGAACTTTTTGAGGATCTGGGGACACATGTAAAATCTTTTCAGTCTCCTGAGGGGGAAAAGGTTTTGTCGTGCCCTCTTCATGACTGTCTTGGTGTGTTTGGACCATGATAGATCGCTGGTGATGTGGACACCAAAGAACTTGAAACTCTCGACACGCTCCACTACAGCCCCATTGATGTTAATGGGGGCCTGTTCGGCCAACCTTTTCCTGTAGTCCAAGATCAGCTCCTTTGTCTTGCTCACGTTGAGGGAGAGGTTGTTGTTCTGGCACCACACTGCCAGTTCTCTGACCTCCTCTCTATAGGCTGTCTCATCATTGACGGTGTTCAGGCATACCACTGTTCGTCGTCAGCAAACTTAATGATGGTGTTGGAGTCGTGTTTGGCCACGCAGTCGTGGGTGAACAGGGAGTACAGGAGGGGACTAAGTACACACCCCTGAGGGGCCCCAGTGTTGAGGATCACCGTGGCAGACGTGTTGTTGCCTACCCTTACCACCTGGGGGTGGCCCATCACGAAGTCCAGGGTCCAGTTGCAGAGTTGCTAAGTCCCAGGGTCCTTAGCTTAGTGATAAGCTTCATGGGCACTATGGTGTTGAATGCTGAGCTGTAGTCAATGAACAGCATTCTCACATAGGTGTTCCTTTTGTCCAGGTGGGAAAGGGCAGTGTGGAGTGCGATTGAGATTGCGTCATCTATGGATTTGTTGGGGTGGTATGCGAATTGGAGTGGGTCTAGGGTATCCAAGAGGATGCTGTTGATGTGAGCCATGACCAGCCTTTCAAAGCACTTTATGGCTACCAACATGAGTGCTACGGGGCGGTAATCATTTAGGCAAGTTACCTTCGCTTCCTTGAGCACAGGGACTATGGTGGTCTGCTTGAAACAGGTATTACAAACTCAGTCAGGTTGAAAATGTCAGTGAAGACACTTGCCAGTTGGTCCGGGCATGCTTTAAGTACACGTCCTGGTAATCCATCTGGCCCTGCGGCTTTGTGAATGTTGACCTGTTTAAAGGTCTTGCTCACATCGGCTACGGAAAGCGTTATCACACAGTCATCCAGCACAGCTGGTGCTCTTGTGCATGCTTTAGTGTTGCTTGTCTCGAAGCGAGCATTAAAGGCATTTAGCTCATCTGGAAGGCTCACGTCACTGGGCAGCTTGGGTTTCCCTTTGTAGTCCGTAATAGTTTTCAAGCCCTTCCACATTCAACGAGCGTCAGAGCTGGTGTAGTAGGATTCAATTTTAATCCTGTATTGATACTTTGCTTGTTTGATGGTTCGTCTAAGGGCATAGCGGGATTTCTTATACGTGTCCGGATTAGTGTCCCGCTCCTTGAAAGCGGAAGCTCTAGCCTTTATCTCGATGTGGATGTTGCCTGTAATCCATGGCTTCTGGTTGGGATATGTACGTACGATCACTGTGGGGACGACGTCGTCGATGCACTTATTGATGAAGCCGATGACTGAGGTGGTATACTCCTCAATGCCGTTGGATGAATCCCGGAACATATTCCAGACTATGCTAGCAAAACAATCCTGTAGCGTAGCATCAGCATCATCTGACCACTTCCGTATTGGTACTTCCTGCTTTAGTTTTTGCTTGTAAGCAGGAATCAGGAGGATAGAATAATGGTCAGATTTGCCAAATGGAGGGCAGGGGAGATCTTTGTATGCCTATCTGTGTGTGGAGTAAAGGTGGCCTCGAGTTTTTTCCTCTGGTTGCACATGTGACATGCTGGTAGAAATTTGGTAAAACTGATTTAAGTTGGCCTGCATTACAGTCCCTGGCCACTAGGAGCGCCGCTTCTGAGTGAGCATTTTTTTGTATGCTTATGGCCTTATAGATTTGGCGTGCGGTCTTAGTGCCAGCATCGGTCTGTGGTGGTAAATAGACGGCTACGAATAATATAGATGAGAACTCTCTTGGTAGATAGTGTGGTCCACAGCTTATCTTAAGGTACTCTACCCCAGGTGAGCAATACCTCAAGACTTCTTTAATATTAGACATTACGCACAAGCTGTTATTGACAAAAAGACACACACAAACACACCCCTAGTCTTACCAGACATAGCTTCTCTGTTCTGCCGGTGCATTGAAAATCCCTCCAGCTCTATATTATCTGTGTCGTCGCTCAGCCACGACTTGTGAAACATAAGATATTACAGTTTTTAATGTCCCGTTGGTAGGATAATCTTAATCGTAGATCATCAATTTTATTTTCCAATGATTGCATGTTAGCAAGTAGGATGGCAGAAATCTCAAAAAGCAGCCTGATCTGCGTCCTCTTTTCCTTCTTCTTTTATTCACGCAAATGACTGGAACCTGGGCCTGTTCCAGTGAGAGCAGTATATCTTTCTCGTCTGACTCATTAAAGGAAAAAGCTTCTTCCAGTTGGTGGTGAAGAATCCCAGTTCTGATGTCCAGAAGTTATTTTCGGTCATAAGAGATGGTAGCAACATTGTGTACAAAATAAGTAAAAAAATAAGTTTCAAACAACAACAAAAAAACAAACTATATAGCACAATTAGTCACGGGCATGTAAAATGTCAGCCTTCCTCTTTGCGCCATCTTGATCTTGAAGCACCTTTGACAGCGATTACAGCTTTGAGTCTTCTTTATGTTTGACGTTACAAGCTTGGCACACCTGTATTTGGGGAGTTTCTCCCATTCTTCTCTGCAGATCCTCTCAAGCTCTGTCAGGTTGGATGGGGAGCATTAAAACACAGCTATTTTCAGGTCTCTTCAGAGATGTTCGATCGGGTTCAAGTCTGGGCTCTGGCTGGACCACTCAAGGACATTCAGACACTTGTCCCAAAGTTACTCCTGTGTTGTCTTGGCTGTGTGCTTAGGGTCGTTGTCCTGTTGGAAGGTGAACCTTCACCTCAGTCTGAGATCCTGAGTGCTCTGGAGCAGGTTTTCATCAAGGATCTCTCTGTACTTTGCTCCGTTCATCTTCGCCTCAAGCCTGACTAGTCTCCCAGTCCCTGCCGCTGAAAAACATCCCCACAGCATGATGCTGCCACCACCATGCTTCACCGTAAGGATGGTGCCAGGTTTCCTCCAGATGTGACGCTTCGCATTCAAACCAAAGAGTTCAATCTTGGTTTCATCAGACCAGATAATCTTGTTTCTCATGGTCTGAGAGTTTTTAGGTGCCTTTTGGTAAACTCCAAGCGGGCTGTCATGTGCCTTTTACTGAGGAGTGGCTTCTGTCTGGCCACTCTACAATAAAGGCCTGATTGGTGGATTGCTGCTTAGATGGTTGTCCTTCTGGAAGGTTCTCCAATCTCCACAGAGGAACTCTGTTGCTCTGTCAGAGTGACCATTGGGTTCTTGGTCACCTCCCTGACCATTCCCCCCGACTGCTCAGTTTGGAAGAGTCTATGAAGAGTCTTGGCAGTTCCAAACTTCTTCCATTTACGAATGCCAATGTGTTCTTTGGAGCCTTCATTGCTGCAGACATTTCTGGTACCCTTCCCCAATTTTAGAATAAGGCTGTAACATAACAAAATGTGGAAAAAGTCAAGGGGTCTGAATAAATTCATTAGGCCCTAATCTATGGATTTCACATGAATGGGAATACAGATATGCATCTGTTGGTCACAGATACCTCTAAAAAAGTTGGGAAGTGGATCAGAAAACCAGTCAGTATCTTGTATGACCACCATTTGCCTAATGCAGCGACACATCTCCTTCGTATAGAGTTTGATCAGGCTGTTGCAAAGTTGCTGGATATTGTCGGGAACTGGAACACGCTGTCGTACACGTCAATCCAGAGCATCCCAAACATACTCAATTTGAGACATGTCTGGTGAGTATGCAGGCCATGGAAGAACTGGGACATTTTCACAATTCCAGGAATTGTGTATAGATCCTTTCGACATGGGGCCGTGCATTATCATACTGAAACATGAGGTGATGGCGGCGGATGAATGGCACGACAATCCTGGGCCTCAGGATCTCATCACAGTATCTCTATGCATTCAAAATGCCATCGATAAAATGCAATTGTGTTCATTCTCCGTAGCTTATGCCTGCCCACACCATAACCCCACCGCCACTATAGGGCACTCCGTTCACAACGTTGACATCAGCAAACCGCTTGATCACACGACGCCATACACTTGGTCTGTGGTTGCGAAGCCGGTTGGACGTACTGCCAAATTCTCTAAAACGATGTTGGAGGTGGCTTATGGTCGAGAAATGAACATTAAATTATATGGCAACAGATTTGGTGGACATGCATGCATTCAGCATGCAAATACCACACTCCCTCAAAACTTGAGACATTTGTGGCATTGTGTTGTGTGACAAAATTGCACATTTTAGAGTGTCCTTTTATTGTTCCCAACACAAGGTGCACCTGACTATTTAATCAGCTTCTTGATGTGGATAAATGATGTGGATAAAAGGAGAAATACTCACTAATAGGGATGTAAACAAATTTGTGAACAACATTTGAGAAAAATACGCTTTTTGTGCGTATGAAACATTTCTTGGATATTTTATTTCAGCTCATGAAACATGGGACCAACACTTTACATGTTGGGTTTATGTTTTTGTTCAGTGGTATGAATGAGATTTTGTATATCGATGGAGTCGCCTCTTCACTGATGACGTTGAGACTGGTACTATTTAATGATGCTGCCAGTTGAGGACTTGTGAGGCGTCTGTTTCTCAGACTAGACACTGATGTACTTGTCCTCTTGCTCAGTTGTGCACCGGGGCCTCCCACTCCTCTTTCTATTCTGGTTAGAGCCAGTTTGCGCTGTTCTGTGAAGGGAGTAGTACACAGCGTTGTACAAGATCTTCAGTTTCTTGGCAATTTCTCTCATGGAATAGCCTTCATTTCTCAGAACAAGAATAGACTGACGAGTTTCAGAAGAAGAACCCATTTGTTTCTGGCAATTTTGAGCCTATAATCAAACCCATAAATGCTGATGCTCCAGATACTCCCACCCACACATGCGATGACATCACCTGGATTCAATGATGTTTCTAGAGACAATATCTGTCTCATCATCACTCAATACCTAGGTTTACCTCCACTGTATTCACATCTTACCATACCTTTGTCTGTACATTATACCTTGAAGCTATTTTATCATAAAACATTTTCTTTTAAAGTGACGTCAGCGTTATGCTACTGGCAGAATAGTACCAAAGATTTTTATGACTAAACCAAGATATACCACAGCCTGTCATTTCAAATGGGAACAAATTAGCCATAGTGGCCAGAACTAGCAAGATTCTATTGGCCCGTTCTAGACCATATTTGCATATTTCCGTTGGGGAACGCCTATTCTGTGAAGTGCGCGTGTGCAATAACTCAATTCGCCTTTGCACTTCTTCTAAACAACGCAATTTTGTGAAACTTTGGCAAAGGGTAAAGTTCACAAAACTTTGTCCACTCTGTCTATAACAGATTGTAGTTCTGGGAACAGAAAATTTGAGATTAAACGTTTAATCGATGAGTAAATCATTAGAATATCGGCCAAATGTATCTCGTTCCATCTTCTCCCACTGCCGGCCATTGGGCTTCCTCTCTACCATATTTGGCAGTGAGTGGAAACGCCAACCGGATGCTTCACATTTAAACATCCGGTGAAATATCTGTCTCATTGTTATATCTGTGATAATACTTTACTGTTCCTGTTTGTCGTAGTCAAAAGTTACTGCGGCCCTGTCTGTGGTCTATATTTAGCATTTTAACCGGGAACATTTGCCTTTTATTAGCTCTAGGGTTATGTTACGTTTATTTTGAACGCGTACACATTATGCTTTAGTAAAGTGAATCGCCATAAATGAGGCAAACAGGTGAATTTAGTAGGCCAGAGGTTTCAAAACAAGCTCGCCTCGGGAACAGAAAGCTTCGATATTTTCAGCTTTTTTTCTTGGTAAGAGAGACCTATTCGCAAGTTGCAACAAGTCTGTAATTGTTATAGTATTACTTATGATAATGGTAAAAATGTGATCGACTGGTATGGGTGTTTTTTTATTTTCTTGCAACACAGGTCTTCTGTCTGGCAACATTCAAGTAGCCATTGACCTCAGACTTTGAACTGTGACCCGGAACCTGTACACCGGAGGTCCTCCAGGATGGCTGGGCGAGGCTCTGACACGATGGAGCATGATGGATGGGAAACTATATCAGATGTCAGTTTTCCCTTGGGAGAGGGTGTGTCTGGCCGCGGAAGAAGTACAATCTCTATGTCTGATGAGGGAGAGGAGGCTTTCTATGTGCCTGAGGGGAGACCCTCCCTGGACCTGGGAGATGGCCTGAGACCCATGGACACTACTCACTGGTGAGACACTGACCATACCACAACACACAGCACATGTCATGTGCCCAGAAATAAGCTTGTCCCTTTCCCCATCCTCAATCATTCATAGTTTGTTTGTGTTTATTTGGTGTGTTTGGCAGGCATGATGTGGAAAGGGCTCAATCCCCGGTCCACAGCTACAATTCGGTAAACAGTGATACACAATTCTGGCCATCTGATGAACTGGATGAAGAAACTGAGCTGTCTGCTACTAGGTACACTAAAACATGTTGATTTATAGACACTCATACACTTACATTAACATACAGTAAAATGAAAAGCATTCGGTCACAAAAAATACATACACTTGCGTTACATTTTTCTTTACAAAGTATTAACACGAAACAGGAACACAGACCGTTAAAGGACTGCAGTACGTGAACATATTTGTTATATTATGTGAACGGTTCCTTGAAGCAGCACTAGTTCACTACTGCTGATGATTAATTCATTTTCCATGTGATGTTCTATTTAGAGTCCAGCTGGAAAGAACAGAGTCTTACTCCAGTGGCTACTCCGTGGACAGTGACTGTGAGACCAGAACCAGGAAGTAAGAAAAGTCATCCATGTTTGATCAGGCACAGACAGGATGCAATCGGTTGAAGTGTGTTATTAGGGTGTAATTATGCATACGTTTATCTGAGTATTTATTCCTGAGTATAACGTTGGTGCATGTATGTCCATTTGTTTACAAATGGTAAAATCCGGGGATAGGCTCATGCACTAGTATGTGTAGCAATATTTAATCTTCCACCGCCTCTAGGTCTCAAGACGCTGCACCTAAAGAAGAGGGTCCTGCAGTGGAACCTCCAAGACCAGAGCTGATCAAAAACCCAGATGAGAAGAGGCACCCTGCCCTGACTGTAGACTTCACCTTCAAGGTGGGCTCACACTTCATTCTAGTCTAGGTGATGTACTGTATGTTCAGCAACAAATGTTAACATGTCCCTAAAGTTAAGTGTAGTGGATGAGAATAGCTTTTCTCTTGTTTTAATTGTATTCTGTGGACCCCAGGCCATCAGGAAGACACTGGAGAAACTGGGGAAGGATGATTTGAGGACATTTAAGATCACGCTGTGGAAGCGCTACCCAGAGTCATTCAGCTCTCCTCCCCAGGGCATGGACATGGTGGACCTGGTGGATAGACTGCTGGAGTTTTATGACCTAGAGGTGGCCCTGCAGCTCACCAAGGCCCTGCTGAAGGACATGGGCCTCAAACGCCTGGATGCCTACCTCACGGACCTCTGCAAGAAAAGTATGCACGTTGGCTTTATTTCATTTGATTCATGTAATAATGAGTAACAAATGTATACTTTGAGTTATGATAGGGTAATAGTTGAGCTATTTATACATTATACAGTACTTCAAGAACCAATGGGTTATACACTAACATTTTGAATTTAAATGGCCATTGAACAGGAAATATACTAGACTGTGCCTTTTTTAATGTCTGTGTTCTCTCTGTGCAGATGAGGTGCGTTATGAGCTGAGAGGCACTCTGTTGAGGAAGTATAGCTGGATGTGTGAGGGTGTTGCCCAGCAGGGAGAGCATAAGGCCTTTGACAGTATCTTTAATGAGCTCTATATAACAGACCGAGGCAATGCTGGGCCCAACATCGAGCACGAGGTCAGAAAGATCGACAAGCTGTCCACCAATCGCAAGGAAGAGAAGCGGATCACCTGTAGCCAGATCTTTGACCCCGATGTGATTTATGAGAAGCATGTGAGTCATATAGTGACCAACGGCATCGCCGGGGTAGGGAAGTCTATGGCCGTGCAGAAGTTCATCATGGACTGGGCAGAGGAGCGCAAGCACAATCATGTCTACTTCCTGTTCCCACTGCCCTTCAAAGAGCTCAACCTCATGCTGAAACTGAAGATCAGCCTCCTGGAGATCGTCCACACTCTCTACCCCGAGACCAAGGCGTTGCCCACCTTCGAGTGCGACGAAGGCAAGGTCATGTTCATCTGTGACGGGCTGGACGAGTATGCACATTCCCTGGACTTCCACCGCACCGAGACTTGGTGTGACAGCACTGAACCAGCCGCCATGCACGTGGTGGTAACCAACCTGATTAGGGGCAACCTGCTCCCCTCGTCTCTCCTCTGGATCATCTCTCGCCCCCTCACCTCCAGTCGGCTGCCCCCAGAGTCTGTGCACCAGGTGTTGGAGGTCCGTGGCTTCACCAACGAACAGAAGGAAGAGTACTTCAGGAGGAGGTTTCAGGACCCGGCGCAGGCCGATAAGGTGATTGCCCACCTGACCTCCTGTAAGACCCTCCACATCATGTGCCATCTGCCCATGTTCTGCTGTGTGGTGCGGGAGGTTTTCCAGCACACGTTTAGGGAGAAGGGGCCGGATGCAGAGCTGCCCAAGGGGCTGACCCTGATGTACACTCGCCTGCTGCTGGTGCACCTGCATGTGCGTGGTGCCAGGGGCTCAGCCTCCCGCACCCCGGAAGAGGAGAGGGACTTCCTGATGAACCTGGGCAAACTAGCATTTACAATGCTGGAGAAAAACCAGATGGTCATTGGCAAGGCCACCTGGAAGGACTGCGGCGTGGATGTCGCTGAGGCTGTCACCAATAGTGGCCTGTGCATTGAGTTCCTGATCGAGCAGTTTGTCATGTACCAGGAGAGGATCCAGACCTTCATCCACCCCACCATCCAAGAATACCTGGCTGCCCTCTACGTGTTCCTCACCTGGAGGTGTACGGGGCAGAACGTCCTGCAGCAGCCACGGAATAGCAAGTTCTCACGCATGTTCAAGGACCCCGGGCTGCTGGACATGCACCGCAGTGCTATAGAGAGAAGCTTACAGAGCCCCGATGGAAACCTGGATGTCTTCCTGCGCTTCCTGTTGGGCATGGCCCAGACAGCCAATCAGGAGCTGCTACAACGCTTCCTACCTGATAAGAACAAATGCTCGTCGGCCTCTGAGGAGACGGCCGCCATTATCAGGAAGAAGATTAAAGAGAACCACTACCCTGACAGGAACGCCAACCTGCAGTGCTGCCTGGACGAGCTTGGTGTTGGTGCTGAAGCTCCCAGACGCAGCCGCTCAAACTCTGTGAAGAACTAATGACTGACAATACTCTGACTACAGTATTTATAAAGATGTATATATTAGGTTTGAAATATGGGTTGTATAGTTATAAAAGTTTATCTAAGGAAATTGGGGAAGAAATATGGACACTTCAGGGTTGCTTTGTAACAATACTCAACTGTGGTAGTATTGTGGAAATATGTCATGAGAAGTAGCCACAAGGTGGCAGTAGCATTATACTACTGAGACACGAGTGAAAGGGATGTGTGACAAATTACATATTCATAGGCAGTCACATCTATTGACTGTATACTTAATATAACATTGTGATGATGTTTTAAACCAGGTATGTGCAACTGATGGGGGTGGGGGGTCACAAAATCATAACTCAAGACAGGCCGCAAGTAGCGCACAGGTCTGTGTACCCACACATGCAGTCAGAGCCGGCCCCAAGCCTTTTGCGGGCAAAACATTTTAGTGGACCCCTCGACAAGGAAGAGAAACAATTTAATTTCCTGCAATTCTACACATTTTGCCATGTGGTCGAGAGAAATGTTAGCAGTTTTTGAATATGATATCTGAGTGAGAGTTACTAATAAAATCAGGGGGCCCCTGGATGGTAATTTGACCATGATTACTACAACTTTAGATGGCTAGACTTACTTACCAATTTAATTAAGTGACATTTCAGATGCACAACCAAATTTCAAAAATGCACCTTGCAGGGTTGGGTCAATTACATTTAAATTCAGAAAGTAAACCCAATTCAACACATTTTCCTCATTGAAAAGCATAAGAAGATAGTTTGAATTATTGTATTTCCTGAATTGAAATGGAATTGACCCCAACCCTGACACCTTGTGTATTCTACTATTCTAACTCACAGCAAGTTGAGATCCCAACTGAGTTCCTAAAAATACAAAAACATTTGGAAATTGATTCGCAGGCCTACAGAAGGGGGGCCTCCCTGCTTTACACAATGGTGAGCTCATATAAAACACTAATGATGCATTTACATGTGCTTACAAGGTGCACATAAATGACATGATGCAACCTTATTTGCAATGGCTGTCTACTTCCAGAACAGTTGTGGTCTCTGTCATACAAAACACAATTGAATCCATTTCTAACAGAAGGGCAGATGAAGAGAAGTTCCCTCTGAACTAAATTGTCTAATCTAGGTTAGAGTCTGTGGCAAAAAAAGTCAACAATTTAATGTATTTATCTATCCCTATTATGTGAGTTCTCAAGATCGCATTAGAATCCATATTTGACTATCACTAGATGGAGCAATAGAAATGCTACGTGGTACAAAAAGTACCCAATTATCATACTTGAGTAACTTTCTATTAAAAAGGTCAAAGTGAAAGTCAGCCAGTAAAATAGAGTACGTGTTTGGTTTTAAATATACCAAAAAGTAAAGTATCAAAAGTAAATGTAATTACTAAAATATACTTAAGTATTAAAGGTTAAAGTATCAATCATTTAAAATTCCTTATATTAAGCAAAGCAGACAGCACCAATTTAAAAATGTATGGATAGCCTGGTGCACACTCAGACATTATTTACGAAAGTTGCATGTGTTTATTGAGACTGCCAGGCCAGAGGCAGTAGGGATGACCACGTGTTCTTTTGATGCTTGATGCTTGATGCTTGAATTCGACTATTTTCCTGTCCTGCTAAGCATTCCAAATGTAACAAGTACTTTTGGTTTCAGGGGAAATGTTTGAAGCAAAAAGTACAATATTTTCTTTAGGAATGTAGGATAGTAAATGTTGTCAAATATAAATAGTAATGAACAGATACCCTAAAAACTACTTAAGTAGTACTTTAAAGTATTTTTCTTAAACATGAACACCACAGAAGGGTTTTGCAGGTCTGATGGACCCACAACATTATTGGGTTAACACAGCCATAACAATTTGTAAAAATACTTCATGTAGACAGCATACATGGTTAACATTTGCCATTTACCTCTGCTAGATCACATATCAATAAAAGCGCAATTAGTTTATTTTACAATTGTGATTTTTGTAAATTTATCTATTATCAAGACATGGGTGGAATAAATCATGTTGATCTTGAACAAATATAAAAGAAACAAGGTTTTCACTTGATGTTTATTGCTTTGAACTGAACCAATTGGAAGGATACATTTGACTTAGTATTTTATGGAAATTATAAATGTGCCCCATTGAACACATTAAGGCCGGCCTACACACCACGAGGGACGGAGTTTTACTGTGTGTGTGTTGCAAATGTATTTCTTGCACTTCATGCATGTGTACTGTGTCTTCCTGTCCTTGGGTCAACATGCATTGCAGCGCTTTTTCTTGTTACTACCGGCTGCAATCTAGATGGATGAAAACACTTAGTTCAGGAATTTTACTAACATCTCACTCACATATATAGTTACAGCAGGCCATGGTAGGAGAGTAAGACACACACAAGCAACATCACTCACTTACTTACTTCCGGTATTGGAGTTGTTGTTTCTGTGGGTCAGGCGGATGGGGCACCAGCATCCTCCTGAATCCTCCTCACAATGCAGCTGGGGTCCTTGGGATATGTTGCGTCCTCTGGATTTGAGGTCTTACCAATGCCTTGCCCAGCTCCTCGAGAAAGAGATGTCTCCTTTGGAGCTTCCCTCTGTTCCAATATGGGTTCAACACCATCCAGATGACCAACGCGTTGTACGCCAAGATGTGGCCAGCATAGAGTTCTTCTTTTGCAGCGGTAGCCAGTCACCAGCTTGTCTAAATTGTCCACCTCTCCTTTTGTGGCATTGTAATCCATTATGATTTCTGGTTTTTGATGTTCCTGGCCACAGATTTTACCATCCCTACGCAGCGTTCACATCCCCTCTGGCTTGTTTTTTTCCATACTGTTCCTACCATCATCAGCTTCCTCTTGAGCTCCTGTCTCAGCTTGTGCGAAGTAAAAAAAAGTTATTGCATGTGATATGGCCACAGCGTTCCTGTGTCACGTCCAGGACAACCCGCATCCCTTGGTTCTTCTCAGGGGCTCCTCCATCTGGCCTCCCTGTATACACTTGCAAGTTCCACGCATACGATGAAGCATCATCACAGGCAGCCCAAACTTTGATTCCATGCGGTAGACGTTTAGACGGTATGTACTGCCTGAAGGGGTAGCGGCCCCTAAATGGCATAAGCTGCTCATCAACAGTAACGCTGGGCCCGGGGTTATAAAACGGGAAGGCAGTCCACCCACTTGTCCCACACTGACCTGATTGCAGCTAGCTTGTCTGGTGTCTTGGTTATTGAAGCGGATAATCCTTGAAATAATGGCGTTTTCCCAGAGATATTGTTGCAGGTAAAAGTTCCCTGACAGCTTCTGCATCCCACAGGTATTCCTCATTGGATCTGAAAACACCAGCAAGGATAAGAACCCTAAAATATGCATGTAAATGAGTTTGGTCCATCTCACTCCAAAAACACACCTTCCCTCCAAATTAGTGCAGTCCAGAATGATTTTCTGGATGGTGTCTGGGATGAACAGTTCAAAAGAAGACTTTGTCCTGCACATGAGCAGTGGCGATTTTTGCATGTAAATCTTGGTGGGGCAAAAAGAAAAGTGGCATGCATGCCAGCAAAGCCACAACACTAAATAATACATTAATTGCACTATAACGGTGACAAACAGTGCCCACAAACTGTTAGGGCCTACAAAAAGCTGTCCCAACAGCAGAATCCCAACACCTTACCACTGCTACACCTGGCTATCAGCGGAGACTTGTCTGGCAGTGAAACAGTTAATTCAGCCTCATTTACTGCCTTTAAAAAAAACATAGCTGATATGGCTGACTTGCTTAAACAAATGTGGTTTCTACTGACAATTGAGATGTACAAACTATGGCATAAGAGGACGACAAGCGGATAAGAGGCAATCTGTAATTTCGATTGATATTAATGACTGAGCAAGGACGGACGTAGTCAATAGAACTATTTGTTCAGCACTTTTGAAATGTACAGCGACAGAATTCAGAACATGGGCTGTTCTTAGTGTTCTTTCGCCCTGTACACAAAGTCAGAACCGTAGGATAAATAAAGGGGGCATATAAGCAGACAATGAAACCTCTGACAATATTCAATGATTACATTTCTCAAAAACAGGTAATAGGCTACATGTGCACCACCAAGTCAGAACAGTACGCAAAATTAAGAGGTGAAAATAGACCAAATGATTAGGGTGAGGCACATGGGCTACTAACAGCTTACTACACAACATACACTTAGTATTACTTTCTTAGCTACAGTATACATATCTCCCTTGCATATTACATCATTTATGCAGCAGCATTATAAGACATTTATGGATTCACCTTGTTGCGCTGTGCTCCCTTGAACAGGAAGATGGCGCGGCAGTCCTTCGTGGGCGAATTCGGTCATCAAAGTCTGGCATTCTCTGGATTTATGGTGCTTTCAAGACAACTGGGAACTCTGAAAAATCATGATGACGTCAATGATCTTTAGGTTGGTGCTCTAGAAAGGCCCGAGTTCCGGATTTACAATTCTGAGTTGGATGAAAGTTCAAAACGTATTTTCCCGGTCGTATCTTGTTTTTCGCAAGTTTCCAGCTGTCTTGAACTCACTAAAGTCCGATTTTGCAGATCTGAGTTAAGTTGTTTTGAGCGTGGTACAAATATTGCTTAATTGACAGTCTGGCCAATGTTGAATGTTTATCATTTTAAACAAGGAAAAGAGACCCACACCGCCACTCCACTGAATAGCAGGCAATTGATTGCATTGTAATGCTTCCAGTTAGCCACTGATTCCTTCCAAACCACTCATTGTCTAATTTGCGATTTCCAACTTGTTGTAATGTTTATGTCCAATGAGCACGGATAGGTTTTATCTATAATTTCTCTTCGTTATTTCTCTTCATATGACACAGATTAGAAAGGATTTGCCAGTAGATTGCCGACTTGATTCATGATGACTGCCTGCTAAGATTTTGAAAGTATGATGTTGACATGATCAGTCCAATCAAAGATATAACGTGATTTGACGTCATTTTATCTGTGGCCAATGAACTTGAGCCTTCACTTCTAACGTAACTCTATGGCAGCACCCAAGGGGCTAGAATCTTCTAGCTCTACCCTTAGACTTGGCAGTGACGTAGTGTCCCCATGAGTGACAGAACACAGACCAATCTCGGCACAACTCTCTCCATATTTTCTGCTGGCTTGCCCCACCAACACAGAAAGCACTGAGCTAGCATGAAACTCTTGCATTTTGGAGCTGCCCTCTTTTTTTAAAAAAGAGACCTTGTTTGTGATGCGGCTTTATTTACTCAATTCTATATATTTTGTACATTGTGTGCAAACTGATGACTTTTTTTTGCTTAAAATGTGTGGCTCAAAACAGGTGGGGCTCTGCCTAACCTACCCTGAATGACGAGTCGCCACTGCACATGAGTAACCGCCATTCGCGTTGGCCCTGGTTGCATCCTTATCACACTGGCAGCCATGCTGGGTGGCTCATTCCTTGGGCAAGACTATTCAACTTCAATTTTTTTTACAACCACATTTCTTCTCCTGCAGGCTGCTGATGAGCTGGTTGCTGACAGGCTGGTCCTGGCTGCTGACAGGCTGGCTAAGGGTCAATCTCATCCTCTTCTTCCAACTCACCGTCTCACTCCGAATTGACAGTGACATGATATTCTGAAAATTCTTCATCTTCCAAAGTTGAAGATTCTCTGTCCACACTAGCTTCTCTCTCTGCAAAACATGTTTAGGGCCCTTTGAGCAGAGATGATTTTTTCCATAATGTTTGATTGTGGTAAGGAGCCACACATACAAAGCTAATTATTTGTTGTGTTCCTCCCCCAACTTGCACCTGGCTGGGGTAGTGTGGGAAAATACTGTATTTTCTACAATGTATTGAAATAACATTGTGGAGGTTCCCACAAGACATTGTGTCATTTCACACACTACAAAGGGTAAAGAGTGGGAGACAGGCAGGGAGACAGGCACTTTTATTACCCTCGGGTCCAGTGTTTCGAACACCACATATGTCATATAAATGTGTAGGGGGGTGCAGTGTGCACTCAATGAAAGTGTTATTTTACATGTTGTTCATAGAAAATGAGCCAAGAACAGGTTGAAAAAAACAATGACATTGTATCATTAACCCACACAAGGGTTAAGTACTGGACTAAGACAATCCATCTAACCTCATTGTATCATTAACCCACACAAGGGTTAAGTACTGGACTAAGACAATCCATCTAACCTCATTGCTTGCTAGCGTGTTTTTTTTCTTTTTTCCCCTGATCCTTTTTTCTAGGTTTCTTCTTCAATTCCTTTCTCGGTCTCCCCTGGTATTTTGAGTTGGGAGTGAGTGAAGGACGAAGGGAGAGGACGTGAGGTAGTGAGGGAAAACTAGCCTTGTGATTGGGCATCAGTGTGACAGTCCTTCGGTCAAGCCCAGCTAGGCTACTTATTACACAGGTGAAAGTGGACTTAAAATCCTCTGCAGTCACGTTCTTTAACACCAGACTCCTCTGGATCACCCTGCCGTCCTCTGATACTGATCTGAAACCACCACATTTACAACTCTTAGCCAATTCTCCCACCACAGTAGAACATCTCAACAGAACTCACACTTTGGACTTTGCCTACTCTACATGTGTGGTTCAAATATACAAACAGCAGTACAGTATTAACAGCATCATTAAGGGACATGGTTTAGTGTGGATTTCAAAAGCTTCCAATAAAGTATGTGAAGACAACCCCCAGTACTTACTCCTCTGTTTCTGATACTCTGCCATCAGTGAAGGCTACCTCTGGGAAGGTTCTGTTGACCAGCCAGTAGACATGGGTAAAGTCATCAGGAAGGCCTGGGTCTGCTTTACATTCAATAATCAACTGCTCTCCTGTGTATGACAAACACATCCTGTTTGTTAAAAACGGTGGTTCCTAACCAACACCAGAATAGAATTATCTGACCGCACACCCAGCAACCAGGAACACTGGAGGTAAAGACCAGGTAATCTTTGAGTTCAAACACTCAAGAGTATCCATGATTGATAAGCCACTCATGAAAAATAAAAAATAATAATAAACTGAGATGGCAGAATTCTTTACCTGGAACAGCTCTTATTTTGGACCTATGGGGCTGGAGGATTCTGGGAGATGGCACCTCTGTGGAACCTGGACAATATCAACTGAAGTTAGAGACACTTTGAAACATTAAAAAAATGTTGTATGCAGGAAGATAGACGGACACACACACACACCTGCAGTGGCCTCTGAGCGCAGGACCCCAAAAAACCCCATGAAGGCTGTAGAAGAGATGGAGCACACCCTCAGCCATTGCGTAACACAGGCACATACACACAGAAATGTAAAAACATATGCAGCAGAAACATCCCCATACATCAGAGAACGTGTGTGTGAGAATGGTAGAGGATCTCTTACCTAGGAGAAGAATCGTCAACTGCATACTTGCTTCTGTCCGACTACTGTGCGAGTTGGTCAACAAAGCTAGTTGTAACAACACCGTCTCATTTACTTACTATATATGCACAGTTACTTCCTCTTAACTCACCCACGCTGACCAAGAACACACAAGGAAATTCCCTATCAAGTTATTTAGCATATTTATGTCAGACACAATCAAGATTAAATTAGTTAGACATTTTGACCTCAAATGTTACTTTGATATATGCAGGTCACATTTCTCAAGTGTAATATACCCTCTACCATATGACTTAAGTGCGACTCATTTAGCACATGGATATGAATCATAAGAAATGTGAAATATTGTGGTGAAATACACATACTTTCACTGCTTACCTGTATTCTTCACAAGAGCAGTCTAAAAGAAGAACGTCATATTTCAATGGCCACACTCAATCCTAGTCCAGGGTGGCATGACTGGCATCAGTCTGGTATGTTTCTTCATATGACGAGAACTATACTGCATCTTAACGGAACAGGAAGTATAATATTCTGGAAATGATACACAAAATCCCCCAGGTCATGAAGGGTCTATACTAGTGGATCTGGTCTGAATTAAGTAATGTCTACACCTGATCTTGACTGTGTCACGTTTAATAACAGACAATCAAAAGAACAAAAACATGACAAAAAAGTAAATAGACAACCAAAATGATCAAATTATATTCACCTTTTTGCATAGTCTTTTACGGTACCTATTCCTTGAGAGTCATCTGGGCTGAACACAGACACGAGCAGCCGTCTGAGGGAGGCGTGAGGGGGACATATTGTAGTTCCCCTCTTAAAAGAGATGAAGTCTGTAGTAGGATAGGACACACTGTCTTGAGCCCAGTGCTCCTGAGAGACTAGAAACCCTCACCCCAAGCAGCCACATTCAACCAGGACCTCCACTAACAAAAGGTACAGATTTAACACACAAAAAACGAAGACTGGCATTCTACAACGCTCCACTCACGTATCTGGGCCGTGTCAGCCACTCATTACCGTAGAAACCAAAAGTTAAGACAAATTACTTTTGAAAAGCATTTCCAAAAACTGAGGACCATTTTACTAAGCAATGAAATGTACACTGCATTTGTTTAAAACGTTTTGATTGACTAAACAAAAATACAATAAAAAGGATATCCAAACCCAGGTTACTAGTCAAATTCTAAAACATCTAAAATACAGATACTATGTGCCTATACATATATACAAATAGTACATGTACAGACACAGTTTATAATAGATGTTCTTATAAGTCCATGGTGAGGCCTACTAGTCAGGCCAGTGCATTATCTACCATCTCCATATGGCTTGTGTGTCCTTCCCCACTCTCCCAGGTCACTCCAGCCCCAGGATGTAGTTGATGCCTTGCACAAGTCCAATGATTACTGGTTGCCAAGCGACAAGGTAGCGGAGCCAGTCCAGGAGTTGTCCATACATGACATGTGGCCTCTCCCAGCTTCAGATGATAGGTCAAGGAGGCAGATAATTAAGTGACTACCCCACCCCTGATTCCAACCAATCTGACCCAACCAAACCTTAACTAAGCAATTCATTTAGAGTTGTAATAAAACACATCCAGCCTGTGACAATATGATTATTATAGATCCTTCAGGACACCACTAGAATCAGGCTGGATATTGGGGAATGGATAACATCTTCCCAATACATACAGTGCATTCAGAAAGTATTCAGACCTCTTCCCTTTTCCACATTTTGTTCAATTACAGCCTTATTCTAAAAAAGGATTAAATACATTTCTCCTCATCAATCTACACACAGTACCCCATAATGACACAGTGAAAACAGTTTTATTTTTTTTAATTTTGCAAATGTATTCCAAATAAAAAAATGAAACACCTTATTTGCATACGTATTCAGACCCTTTGCTATGAGACTCGAAATTGAGCTCAGGTGCATCCTGTTTCCACTGATCATCCTTGACATGTTTCTACAACTTAATTGGAGTCAACATGTGGTAAATTAAATTGATTGTACATGATTTGGAAAGGCACACACCTGTCTATATAAGGTCCCACAGTTTACAGTGCATGTCAGAGCAAAAACCAAGCCATGAGGTCAAAGGAACTGTCTGTACAGCTTCGAGACAGGATTGTATCGAGGCACAGATCTGGAGAAGGGTACCAAAAAATGTCTACAGTGTCGAAGGACCCCAAGAACACAGTGGCCTCCATCATTCTTAAAATGGAAGAAGTTTGGAATCACCAAGACTCTTCCTAGAGTTGGGCGCCCGGCCACTCTGAGCAATCGGGGGAGAATTGCCTTGGTCAGGGAGGTGACTAACAATGGTCACTCTGACATAGCTCTAGAGTTCCTCTGTGGAGATGGACAACCATCTCAGCAGCACTCCACCAATCAGGCATTTATGGTTGAGTGGCCAGATAGAAGCCACTCCTGAGTAAAAGGGACGACAGCCAAAAGGCACCTAAAGGACTCAGAACATGAGAAACAAGATTCTCTGGTCTGATGAAACCAAGACTGAACTCTTTGGCCTGAACACCAAGTGTCACATCTAGAGGAAACCTGGCACCATCCCTACGGTGAAGCATGGTAGAGGCTGCATCATGCTGGGGGGATGTTTTTCAGTGGCAGTGACTGGGAGACTAGTAAGGATTGAGGGAAAGATGAACGGAGCAAAGTACAGAGATCCTTGCTGAAGTCCTGAGCGCTCTGGAGCAGGTTCTTAGACTGAGGAGAAGTTTCACCTTCCAACAGGACAAAGACCCTAAGCACACAGCCAAGACAATGCAGGAGTGGCTTTGGGACAAGTCCCTGAATGTCCTTGAATGGCCCAACCAGAGCCTGGACTTGAAACCGATCGAACAGCACTGGAGAGACCTGAAAATAGCTGTGCAGCGACGCTCCCCATCCAACCTGACAGAGCTTGAGAGGATCTTCAGAGAAGAATGGGAGAAACTTCTCTATTACAGGTGTGCCAAGCTTATAGCGTCATACCCAAGGAGACTCGAGGCTGTAATCGCTGCCAAAAGGTGCCTCAAGAAAGTATTAAGTAAAGGCTCATAAAAAAGTCAAAGGGTCTGAATACTTCCCGAATGCACTGGATATGAACCATTTCTTAACATCAATTAACAACTCTGCTCTAGGGCAGCCTTTCTTAAAGTATAGTCTCAGACATGTTAAATGGTGGGCCGCGACATGTCAAAGTAAAAAATTATTGATATATACAAATTTAAATAAATTGGGGGGGACGGGGGGGGACTCAGTCAGGGTCTCAACTTACTGTTAAGAGTTAGAACAGTTGAATACACAAGGTGCAATTTCAAAATTTGGTTGTGCATCAGCAGTTTCTCTCTTGCTATGTCAGTAAGTTAGCTGGCTAGACTAACTAAACTTGTACTAATCATGGCCGAATACCAACCGGGCACTTGCCCAGGGGCCCTGATCACCACGGGGACGCCTGGGGGGCACAAATCTCGCTTTGGGCCCCCAAAAAGGGGCATGTTTTCATGAGCTTGGGACACAGGAAAACACAGAATTTCTCATTTGGGTCCCAGGCTGAAAAAGTTTTAGAACCCCTGCTCTAGGGTGTTATTTAGTAGAAATTGTGTGAAATTAAATGCGGTATGTATGCTGTGTTGGTCAATAAAGGATTTGTGTATTAAGTGGTTGCAATGGAAACCCTTTCCCCTAAATCAGAAATGGCAGGCAGCTGCGCCTGTTGAGTTTTTACAGCAGCAAAATAGGAACTGGAACTACTTTATGAAAGGTATCCATGAAGACAAAGCCACAACTATCAGACAATGGCTAACCTTGTTTTCAGAGGACTTCACCTGAGGTCCCTTCCCATAATATCCTGTTCCAGTTTGTGTTTACATATCAATGTGGCTCAAAAGTCCCATGAACAACATCACTGTATAAATGCTCCAATTCTGAAGCATTTACAGGAAACAACCTATTCCCATCACAGCCAAGCAAAATAACCTCAACATTTACAGGAAACAACCTATTCCCATCACAGCCAAGCAAAATAACCTCAACATTTACAGGAAACAACCTATTCCCATCACAGCCAAGCAAAATAACCCGCCTCAACATTTACAGGAAACAACCTATTCCCATCACAGCCAAGCAAAATAACCCGCCTCAACATTTACAGGAAACAACCTATTCCCATCACAGCCAAGCAAAATAACCCGCCTCAACATTTACAGGAAACAACCTATTCCCATCACAGCCAAGCAAAATAACCCGCCTCAACATTTACAGGAAACAACCTATTCCCATCACAGCCAAGCAAAATAACCCGCCTCAACATTTACAGGAAACAACCTATTCCCATCACAGCCAAGCAAAATAACCCGCCTCAACATTTGCAGGAAACAACCTATTCCCATCACAGCCAAGCAAAATAACCCGCCTCAACATTTGCCATCTTATGTGCTTTGGACTGTGCGAATTCCAGTCATGCTGACAAACAGAGGGAGAGTGGGTGAAACAACGAGTGACAAAGGGCCACTTTGAGGGAGACCATCTGAATCTTAAAGACACACAACACAAAAAAGTTACACGCCAAGACACACTACAAGAGATGAGAATATTAAACAGACAAGCACACAGATTTTAACTGATAACTGCATGTGTTTTCCCCCTGCCTCTTAAATGCTGCCTATTACTGAATGTTTTACTGGCTGTGCATTGTGTATGTTTGACTGTTTGTAGGATATTACTTAACCTGTGTGTTATATGTGCTGTGCTCGCTCCCTGACAGGTCATCATTTTAAATAACAATTTGTTCTTAATTGACTTACCTATATAAATAAAAGTGAAAACTACATTTTAAAAACACACAAACATGTCATATGAGAGCAGAAGATAAAGGATACGGGTTACTGAACATCCTTTTCAGGTCCACCTTCTCTTTGCAGTACGGGCATATCTGCTTCTTTCCCACGATGCACCATCCTCGTATGCAGAATTCATGGAATCTGAGGCAGAGAGAGTTAAGGGAAAATTCCACCCAAAAAACGATAGTTCGGTATTTGTTTCAGTAGCCCATTGTTGACATAGTCCCAAAATGTTTTGCTTGTCAGCAATCAAGTTAAGATGGATAACTTTCAAAATACGGAAATCATGTATTCAACCCTAAAAACATTAGAATAACTACAAAATGAGGCCAAATATGAAACATTAGGGGAAATTGGGCCAAATGCTGTAGGCATAGCGTAAGAGCATACTGGAAAGTTTCTTTCTACTTCCCTGTGGCACACTGTAATAAACATATCAGCAACATCACCAGTAAGCTATTCAAATCTGATGTCCTCCAAATGTGAACATAGTTCACACAAATGCCATTAAACATGTGACATTACACCTCATGGAAGTCTAGTACAGGCAGTCAATACAGGAGATGACATAGGGCAACATTATTTACAGAAACAGGAAGTGAGACGGGCTCATGGTATAGTGTTATTGAGTCATGCGAACAACAGTCATATGTCAGAGAAAGTTCATGCGCACATTTGTTTGGTCCATTTCCCTTTTGTGTTTGTGTGCGTAAACCACCTGTTTTCCACGACTGACTGACTGCCAGTTACGGCTTTTATGCAACAGATAAATCAGTTCTACCACATCATGCTCCTGTGTGTTATTCAAATTAGGTCAAATATGTTCATATTTATGTAGAGCATTTTTCTTCGATGAAAAAGAATACACATGGTTGCAGGATAGTCTGTATGTGTTCTCGATGATTCCCTCGTCGCTGACATCAACCAGTATGGGCTGGCCACACACAGCGCAGATACTGTCTGAGAGGTGCTTGGTGGGCATTCCAGACGCACTATAGAACTAGAGAAGTCAGGGACACAATATAACGTGGCTGGACAGATACACAGCCTTGACAACAACAACAAAAAACGAGAACTTGTATACTCACCCCCACTGTCGATGCCATGAAGTCTGCACACATTTCGGCAAAGTCCCTACCCAGGACGCCATAGTACAGGCCATAGAACAGTAAGGACACGCCAAAATCCATTGCGTCCTCTGGCTTGATTCTGGAAACAAAGTCAACCAAAAGCATCATCAATACTATTAGCATGATCAACATGTTACTACTTCTCAAAGAAGCTCTGGCACCTCCTCTGAAAATCTAAACTTATTTGAAGGTTTTTGAGAGACAGTTACTAACTACACAAGCACAATCCTTGTAAACCACTGGTATTGTCCATAAATACACAATTGTGTCTAGAAATAACCAGAACATACCTAAATATCAAGTTGATGCCAAACAGTGTAAACATGACGACAGTGTAGCCCACTATCCCTGTAGCATAGCTGATCTTGTAGAGGAGGAGGAACCATTTGTAGACCAGCCTGTCCACAGAAATACAAGGGAACATTCAGACATATTTCAGCTAACTGGCAGAGGTAATGTGAAGAAACATAGATCAGTATTTTGCCTAGAGCAGCACTGGCTGCATGGCAGGTTAGATTTGGGGCCTTGGATTGGTGGCCCTCTTACCATGACTATTCTATCATGCATCACCTAGGCAATCGGTATAAAATAATTAGGTGGGTGCTTACATTTCTCCTATTTCATACATGTAGAAGTGCAAATGTGTTTTTTTTTGCATATCCCACTCCCCCTGACACACCCTCGAAGAGTGGGTCAGAGCAAGGTATCAGCCATTATTGGACGGCAACCCTGGACCAATTAGGGTTAAGTGCCTTGCTTAAGGACACATGGACACATTTTTCACCTTGTCGGCTCAGGGTTTTGAATCTGCTACCTTTTGATTACTGGCCCAACACTCCTAACCACTAGGCTCTGCCGCCTCATATATGAGGTGTTATATGGATGTGTGTAGACACTACCTGGGCTTGTGTATGGGGCCTTACCTGGGCGTGGTGCACTCCAGGTGCTTGCGTGTGGCCCGGTAGGTAACGTATGCAGTGACCACAGAGAAGATGAACCACGTGACCAGAAACCTCCACCAGTGAAGCTTGGTGGTGAAGTACAGAGGAACCACCCACATCTGGAACAGAGTCACCAGCTACAAAAATAAAAAATAACACACATTTTAAAGTAGACACACTTGGGTAAATTTGAGACTGAATAACACTGAGAACCAGACTGTGTACAGTGGAAGGAACTGGTCTGTGGACAGTTTGTCTATACAGTATGTGAAGTGAGATTTGTATGATTTGCCTGCAGGCATGCTGTCTATTCCCTCTTTCTGCCCATAAGAGAGCATGTGTTTGTGTCTGCGTGAGCATGACTGTGCAGTGTGTATGTGTGTGGGTGTGAGAGAGAGTGAGATTATTTTACATTGTAGGACTTGGGGTGCCTCTGTTTCCATTGCACAAGGACCAGCTGGGCGATGACCAGGGTGACAATGAGGATAAGCACCATCTCAGCGTGCATGGCCTCATGGCCCTTGTGTTTCACATGCATCCTGGCATGCTCCAACCTACAGTATGGACACACACACACAACAATCAACCTACTGCTCAGGCCTGGGTATCTGGATAGATTCTTATAAATCGACATATTCGTAACACATTACCAGTTTTCATTGGAAGGAAACATTGTTGATATACTTTAGAGCCCTTAGTTTATCATGTTTAACTTCACTTGACTTTTGTGATTTAAAGTGTGACACAAATCTAATTTGCAGCCAGAATTAATAATTGTGTTTTGAGACTGACCTCCACTTCTCCTCCGGTGACAGATGGGATAGGTCGACCTGAAGTGAGAACAAGCCAGACAATCACGACAGTTCCAAAGGCTTCTAACTCCATTAGTAATGTTCTACATATATGAACATACATTCATTTAGATCCTTGTAAATAAACTGTCACAATTCATCTACTAAACACAATGATTGCACGCATTAAAAAATGTCCATGTTAACAAAACTGTCTGTAATCTGATCAGTGATTATGTGAATTGGTAGGCTGTTGACAGTGAACACTAAAAGAAATGAACACTGCTGTCCAACAAAGAGAACATGCACAGTTTCTGTCCATTAAGTGCTAAATGGTAAAAGAAATTGGCCTTTGGTACAAAGCATTGATTAGAGAGCTCGAGCTGCCAGGATATGACCTGTGACTCAGTCTGCCACATTGTATGACATGCCATCTAATGAGTGCTAGCTAAAATAGGGTTGTCACGATACTAGTATCCAATACTCAGCGGTATCTTGGCCATGAAACAAACTACTACATTTCCTGAGGAAAGCTGTCCTAATGTTGGAAACAAGCAGTCTTGTGTGTCACCCAGAATCACATGTTTCTTTTCCAAACTATAGCACACCATATTTGACATACAGAAGTGTTTTTTTAAAGGACCAACGAGTTAGGTCTGCTTTGTGTATTCCTTTATGCGTCATGGAAAATATGCTATCGCGATACTGGTTTCGTGACAACCCTAACGTTGCTACATCATTGACTCAATTGCTGTCGAAATATGACAAAAATGGGTTGTCAAGTAAAAGCAGCGAATTTGGGGCAGGTAAACCAGAATTATCCATTTAACTATCTGTGGCTACCTAGCTAGCTAGCGTTAACTACCACGTACAGTACAAGGCAAGGGCCTGATGGTGGGTATAATGTGTTACGTTACAACAGGAATCTGTTCCGAATACTTCGTAAAGTATAAGGTTGCCAACAAACACCGCATACAAAGGAGCATGATAAATTCATCTAGCTAAAGAATAAGCATCAACTCACCAAGTAGCTTATTCATGGGCTACCAGAGTGAGGACAGAAACTTTTCCGAAGAAACGTGGTGAGTGAAAACCTAAATTAAATAGCCCACTCCTACCCGGTATCTTATTCTGCCGCTATACAACTTTGTATGTGTTGTTTGTTGGCAACCTTGTTATTTACTTAGTTTATGAAACAGATTCCTGTTGGAACGTTCCACAAATTATACCCACCCAGGGCGTGATGATGGTCCTTGTACATTTGTCTTAGCTGACTGCACTGCGATTGGATATATACTTGGTTTCCTAATGCACTCAATGACAGCCTACATGTCTGGCTAAAATGGGAAGACAACTGAGATGTTAGATAAAACTAACACCGTATGACGCTTACTCGCCGGTGGAAGAGGCAAGTCTATTCCATATTGGCAGCAACGTGCGCACTTTACAATTCACGCAATTCTTTTTTTTTCTGATTCTACAACGGTAACAGTCTAACCTGATTTGGTTCATCGTGGTGTCCAAGTCCATGATCGTGTTCTACACCATCAACCTCCACCTCAAACACCCCCGCCATCTTCGGGAGTGCTGTCAATTCCTAGCGCATGCCATTTCCGGGTTGGAAAACCGGAGGGCCATAAACACTGCACGCGAGTTCCTTTTCCGTTTGGCAACACTCACAGCAGTGGTTGTTTTCTAGTGGCGGGGAAAAAGTACGAGTAACAAACGGTTCAGCTGATGGTCTCTTGGATTTTACATAAACAGACAGCTAATTAATTTGACATTAATATGGCCCCAGTGAAAATTAAACACGTCGTTTCATTCACGTCACAGGTAAGTTCGTGTATTTAACTGTCAACTAACTTAGCTTACTGCAAGTAGACTAGGGCTAGCTAGCAATGAGTAGCTAGCTAACTATAGTTAGAAGCCCAATAACGTTAGGTAGTTAAATTATCTAGGCAGCTAGCATTAACCAAATGCATTTGGCATGATGAGAAAGGTTCAACTACTGGACAGCGTATGTAGCCATATGTCACATGTGTTGCATCAGTAGCTATACATGTAGCTCCTAGCTAATTGTATTGAAATGGTGCAGGACCCCAAGAACTGTGTGGAGAACCTATGTGTTGTGGGTGGAGACAGCAGGTCGTGGCTGTGCAACCCCCAAGACCGATGTGGAGTCCTCAGAGCAGAACTGCAGCTGGAGCGAGCCTCATACTTTGGATACATCGATGTGGGTAAGGCTCATCAAGATTGACAATGAAGTTTATGTATTGTAGTAAACGCACAATGGTACACTGTTATCGTTTTGTTTTGATGTTCCGTATAATTTAATGACTGTTTCCCAACTTGCTGTGTAATTTGTAGGGAACTGTGGATCTGCGTTCATTCAGATTGATGTCGGCCGGTCCTCTTGGCCCCTGGACCAGCCCTATATCACCCTGTTGCCAACAGCAACACTGATGAGTCCAGCAGAATCGCGACAGGGCACTGGGCTGACAGGAGTGAGAATGTTCAAGAGAGGTGAGACCAGATATACTGGATGGATCTCAGCCCTATGACAATAGTAGGACTGATATGTCATGCAATATAGATGAAGGGATTGAGAATCAGTGTCCGAAGATGCTTCTTTAGTAACCCTCCTTTAGACAAAACAATTGTCTAAATTGTCCGTCCGTCCCCCCCCCCCCCCAGGTGATTTCCTGTCAGAAGGTGCAGAGGACAGCTGGGACCGGGTGAGAGTAACCTGCACCCAGCCTTTTAACAAGCGCTCTCAGTTTGGCCTGTCCTTCCTGCGCATCCGCAGCCCCCTGGAGGAGGGCTCCACACAGACTTGCAAAGAGAACCAGGGTCAGGTGTGTGTATAGACTTGAGGGCTTGGCAGTGAACTCTTCAGAGAGAACGGTACAGTAAATTGCAGAGAACACCTCTGGGCCCGGTTTCATGATAGCAGTAGTTCTTGTTGCATCTTTCTTACAAAGGCCAAAGATATAACATGCGTTTCCCAAAACACCATGCAGAGAGAACGATCGCTAAGTGCGTTGTTAGAGTGTGTGTTGGTACTGATATGATCAAAAGAAAGGGAGTGCTGCTCTCGGGTCAGCTTTCTCCACTCAAATCTTACCTTAACATTATAATTATTTCACAATACTTGACGACGGAACAGCTACTAGAAAGATATTACCACCTACGGCTGCAAATATTGAGGTGGCTTATTCTAATGCTTACCCTATAAAAATGCACTAAATCACCAATTTGTCACATCGTTGCCCACATGTTGGACTACACATGAAATATATTGAGACTTACAGACAGTAGCCAATAAGTAGCTGTTTATATTTTCATTTGAAGTGTCTTTTTATACATCACTTGTTTAACATTGCTCCTACGGAGGTCCTAACGATAAACTTAGCCTTAAGATGCTTTTGGGAAACCAGGCCCAGGTCTCTTGGTCCACCCACCCCCTACGGGTGGTCAGCTCCCGCTCAGCCCAGTCAAAGTGCTTCTCTGTCCTGGCACCCCAATGGTGGAGCCAGCTTCCCCCTGATGATAGGTCAGCAGAGTCCCTGCCCATCTTGGAAAAGGTTTGAACCCTGCCTCTTCAAATAGTATGTTAAATAAGACATCTGTCTTATTCCCCCCCCTAAAAAAAGTTTTGTTCTGGTTACAAGCATCTGCTAAATGACTGAATTATATTTAAAACAGATAAGAGTTGTAGATTTGTCTTCTTATGGGGTTGTTCCATATGATTGCAATCTTTTTCACTTTTACCCTGTATTCAACTGTCTCAACCAATAACGGGCACAACACAAACTCTTCAGATGTAAGGGTTTAAGCTCCAACATTTGTGAAAATCTGATTTTAGGTGATCGATTTGGACTGTTATGAAAAATGTAAGTGTGTCTATTCTTAAGCAGTAAGGCACAAGGGGGTGTGATATATGGCCAATATACCACAACTAAAGGCTGTTCTTATGCGTGACGCATCGCTGAGTGCCTGGACACAGCCCCTAGCCGTGGTATATTGGCCATATACCACAAACCCCCGAGGTGCCTTATTGCTATTATAAACGGGTTACCAACGTAATTAGAGTAGTAAAAATAAATGTTTTGTCATACCTGTAGTATGTCAGCCAATCAGCATTCAGGGCTCGAACAACCCAGTTTATAATTTGGGAATATACAAGAGATATGTATTATTGGTAAACATCAGAGGCCAGAAGTGTGTTCTTGTATTCTCACTCTCCTTTGACCTTCTCTCTTTTCAGACAACCCCAGACAAATCAGCATCAGGTGTGAGAGAATGGCTGTCGAGCCCTGCTGTGCAGAGAACCTTCTTTGGGGGAGCGAAAGGGTATGTGGAGGAATTAAAAGTTTTGTATGAGGCACTGTCAAACAGATTAGACAGCATTGAATGAATAAATACTTTTACAGAAAATCACTTACACCTTGGTTTGTCTCCCCCTGCTGTCAGGGAGGGTGTGGTTCTGAGCCGGACAGCTCGTATGGTCCTCACAGCGTCCCAGGCTGCCAGGCGTTCCCTTTCCCTTCCTTCCACTTCCTTGTCTCCCAGTCACACATCATCCTCTGGCACTCAGAATACAGCAACCTCTTCCCCTCCCACAGCCAAGCCAGATGCAACTACTCATATCCCCAACCAGGGAAAGCCAGGGGCTCATACAGCTACACACAACAAAGGCAAGCCAGTTGGAAATATGGGAAATATACACCCTCACACAGGTAAACACCTCAGCTCTCAGAAATACCATGCATTTTGCGTGGTAATTTTGTTTTGGCAACACTAAGCTTGACAAATGATAAGTTGTGATGTTTTTCAGCTTCAATGGCTTGTTTAAGCACAGTTCGCAGCTCCAAGGAAAATACTTCTCAAAGACAGCTGAAGAGAAAACCGAACTCCAAAAGCAGGTATTCCTCTATACTCCACCCCATGGATCATTTTGGGAGGGTAAGCTTATCCTGGATCTGCACATAGGAGCAACTTCTATCTCACAAGTATTTCTCAGCATGAATCTCTGTTCTTTACCTCCCTCCCAGGCAGAACCAGCTGAATGGCACCACCTCTAGTAAGCACGGAAAACCTGCAGTCTGTAAGAGGCCAATAGCTACTCTACAACACACTGCCACAGCCCCTCATCCTCACCCATCTCCAGAGCCTCAGGACACTGGTGACCTTGAGACCACATGCCCAATATGCGGAGGTGTGTTTTATGTTGGTTTCTTATTCTGTCACTTCATGGACTGTATGACATACTGTATATTGATTCACTGTTACAATCAACAGTAGTATTGACACCCGTTGTCTGTTCTTTCTCTATCCTGCAGTGTTCTTTACTGCAGAGTACCTGCCGCTCCACGCCGCCTCCTGCCAGCAGGTGGAGACCAGGAAGCTCCCTGGGGGGATTGTGACCCCTGTTCCACGCCCCTTCCCTGTCTCTCCCGCCAGCCTAGAGGAGTCCATGGTGCCCTGCCCTCTCTGCTCCTTCAAGTTCCCTCTGTCCCACATCCAGATGCACGCCAGCACCTGTGGAGACTCCGTGGACCCCCATGTTATCTGGGTGGACTAGGAAAGAATGCATTGTATAGTAACACGTTTTTGCTTTTAATCAGTGGGCAGTGCAGCAAACGTGGACAATCTTTTGTTTTTAATATACTGTATGTATATTTGTATTTTACTGACTTGTTCTGTAGCTATATATACCTGGACAAATAATGAATCTCTCTCTGCCTACCTCTATTCACCGCTCTGCTCCTGAGCTCATTGAAGGCTGTTTGTTATTGCACTGTTTACACATGCTATGTGCTAATGATGACCTATAATATATTGTATACTATAAACAGCGTCAATCATAGACTGTTCAGTTCATCGTTTTTCGGAAGTTATCACATAATTGAAATGATCAATTCAATTAACTGTGATTTATATTGTCTTGTTGGCTGTTACTTGTTTTTTTTCACCATTGAACTTGTTGCACAGGGAATGTTAATTTCTCCTGCTACCTGTTAACAGCGTCTCATCTGCAACGTTTCCACTGGGGAGAATTTCCAATGATAATGTTAATAGAGTCTTGGTATGGAAGGCAAGGGCCACTCCCTGGTTTGGGTCTTGCCATGTGTGGAACACTGTAATGGTTGCTTTTTAATTAGTCCTGTCCCAGGAGAGTATAGATGTGTTACTTGGTTTGTGGCGAGACATTCTAACCAAGCTAACCTGTGTATTCAGCCAAGAGCACATTACCACAGTAGGCCCAAACAGCAGTCGGTGGACCTCACTGCCGTTCTCTCCTACCAACCTCTTAGCCTCAAGAATAACCAGGGCGCTTGGATTTCACACTATGGACAACAATTACTGTCTCACTTTCACTAAAGAAACATTGGGGAACCTCAAGGTTAGTGTATTTGAAACAAACTTAGCAAAGAAAAGATGTGAAACAGATTGAAATATGATGTAAAATGTGTAAAGAAGTATGGTATGAATTTTGTAGTAGAATGTAAGTCAATTTAGTTTAATACTACAATAATAAACTTCAATTGTAAAGCTTCTTTCATACATTATTTGCAGCTCAAAGTGCTTTACAATGAGACTACAAATGATTTAAAAATCCGTAAACAAAATGCATAAAATGAAGGAAAAAAATGGAACAGATTTACTAGAATAGAAACCTGTTTATACTGATGGTCTTGATAGTATCTTGCAATTTCATCTAGGAGTGGTCCTCATAGTAACATTACATTGTGTCGACTTATGTCTTCATAATGTTTATTCCTGTTAATTTCTCAGATTATAATGCTATTTTATCCTGTGTCATACCTTGATACTGCATGGTACTCACAAATTCCCTTCATGAATATCTTAATGTTCATCTGTAGACTACCCAGTGCAAACAAATGATTTAATAGTGATTTGTGTTTTGCAGTTTTATTATACATTTTTGTATTACTTAATGGTTTGTATTCAGAAATATCAAAGCAATGAACTCTCTGTGTCTCCTTGTGGTTTTAGCTAGAGCAGGAGATGGTGAACAAGAAAAGGCGTGGATCAGTGCCATCCAGGATTGGAACATAATGATGTGTGGCCTGCTGAAGCCTGGCGACGATATCATCCATCAGCTGGAGGCCCTCAACCTGTCCATCCACCTGGGCAACGAGTTTGACTTCTGCCAGATCCATGAGGCTCTACTGGTCGCTGTCGACACCAACCAGCCCTGTGTGGTGAAGAGGCTCCTCCACTGCAAGGACCAGGAGAAGAGCAACAAGATGGACGTGCAATCCTTCTCCCTGACCATCTTCGACCACTCCATTGACGACTTGCAGTTTGTCCCCGGCATGATCCCGCTGACCCTGGCCTGTCAGAAGGACCTGTATGAGATTGTCACCATGCTGACCTAGAAGGGCCACGTCATCCCACGTTCACACAAGATCACCTGTGCCTGTAGAGTGCTGGAATGGGCGGCAGTATGACCTGCTGAAGTTCTCCCTGTCTCAACACCTACCGTGGCATTGACAGTATGGCCTATCTGTCAATCACCTCATACAATGCCATGCTCAGTGCCTTCGGCCTCGGAAGGGAGATCCGTAAGCTTCCAAGAAGGAACCTGAGTTCAAGGTTAGATCCTGTTTGTGCTTATGCCCATATAGTCACTATGCACAAAGTATGTGGTGCATTACCCTGGAACTAATCTCTCTTGGACAGACTACGTAAAAATAAAGTATGCAAGATTTAAATTCTGGGTAAACCGATATTACCCTGGAACAGGAATACAACCATACTGGGCAATGAATGTTTTAATTGTAACTATAACTTGTTACCATACTATTACCATGTTATTACCATTTTATTCCCTGCTGCCCTATATACATAGACATGGACTCACTGGCCACTTTAATAATGTTTGCATACTGCTTTACTAATCTCATATGCCTTCGGAAAGTATTCAGACCCCTTGACTTTTTCCACATTTTGTTACATTACAGCCTTATTCTAAAAAATGTTTTTTTTTTTTTAATCTTCAGCAATCTACACACAATGCCCCATAATGACAAAGTGAAAACAGGTTTTTAGAAATGTTTGCAAATGTATTTAAAAAAAAATTCAGACCCTTTACTATGAGACTCAAAATTGAGCTCAGGTTCATCCTGTTTCCATTGATCATCCTTGAGATGTTTCTACAACTTGATTGAAGTCCACCTGCAGTAAATTCAATTGATTGGACATGATTTGGAAAGGACACACCTGTCTATATGGTTCCATGGTTGACCGTGCATGTTAGAGCAAAAACCAAGCAATGACGTTGAAGAAATTGTTTGTAGAGCTCTGAGACAAAATTGTGTCGAGGCACAAATCTGGGGAAGGGTACCAAAAAATGTCTGCAGCATTCAACGTCCCCAAGAACACAGTGGCCTCCTTCATACTTAAATGGAAGAGAGCTGGCCGCCCGGCCAAACTGAGCAATCGGGGGAGAAGGGCCTTGTCAGGGAGGTGACCAAGAACCCGATGGTCACTCTGACATAGCTCTAGAGTTCCTCTGTGGAGATGGGAGAACCTTCCAGAAGGACAACCATCTCTGCAGCACTCCACCAATCAGGCCTTTATGGTAGAGTGGCCAGACGGAAGCCACTCCTCAGTAAAATGCACATGACAGCCCGCTTGGAGTTTACCAAAAGGCACCTAAAGACTCTCAGACCATAAGAAACAAGATTCTCTTGTCTGATGAAACCAAGATGGAACTTTTTGGCCTGGAAACCTACCACCATCCCTAAGGTGAAGCATGGTGGTGGCAGCATCATGCTGTAGGGAAGTTTTTCAGTGGCAGGGACTGGGAGACTAGTCAGGATCGAGGCAAAGATGGATGGAGCAAAGTACAGAGAGATCCTTAATGAAAACCTGCTCCAGAGTGCTCAAGACCTCAGACTGGGGTGACGGTTCACCTTCCAACAGGACAACGACCCTAAGCACACAGCCAAGACAATGCAGGAGTGGCTTTGGGACAAGTCTCTGAATGTCTAGCCAGAGCCCGTACTTGCACTCAATCTAACATCTCTGGAAAGACCTGAAAATAGCTGCACAGCAATGCTCCCCATCCACCCTGACAGAGCTTGAGAGGATCCGCAGAGAAGAATGGGAGAAATTCCCCAAATACAGGTGTGCCAAGCTTGTAGCGTCATAGCCAAGAAGACCCAAGACTGTAATCGCTGCCAAAGGTGCTTTAACAAAGTACTGAGTAAAGGGTCTGAATACTTATGTAGATGTAATTTCGGCTTAATTTTTTAGCACATTTAAAAAAAAAACTGTTTTTGCTTTGTCATTATGGGTTATGGTGTGTAGATTGAGGAAAAAATACAATTGAATCAATTTTAGAATAAGGCCGTAACCAAACAAAATGTGGAAAAAGTCCAGGGGTCTGAATACTTTCCGAAGGCACTGTATATACTGTATTCTATTCTAATGTATATTGCTCGTCGTAATATTTATGTTTCTTAATTCCATTTTTGTCACGCCCTGACCATAGAGAGCCCTCGGTTCTCTATGGTGTTTAGGTCAGCTCGTGACTGGGGGGGGTTATCTAGTTTATAGATTTCTAGGTTGGTGGTTTGTGTGGTTCCCAATTAGAGGCAGTTGGTAATCGGTGCCTCTAATTGGGGATCATATTTAGGTAGGCTTTTTTCCCACCTGCATTTGTGGGATATTGCTTTGTGTTTGTGCATGTGCACCACGTAGTCACGTTTAGCTGTTCGTTTATTGTTAAATATATTTTTTTAAAGTTTCTCTTTTAATTAAATGATGTGGAACTCAACATCCGCGGCGCCTTGGTCCTGTTCTTACGACAGCCGTGACAATTTAACTTTTATATATGTGTGTATTGTGTATTGTTAGATACTACTGTTGGAGCTAGGAACACAAGCATTTTACTACACCCGCAATAACATCTGCATGTGACCAATATAATTTGATTTGATCTATTCTGTGCTGTTATGTGAAGTGTTATTAGGTTGTTTGTCTGAGTGGTTGTTTGTGTTATCTCTTCCACAGCCTCAGTACCTGTGTCTGGAGGAGCTGTGCCAGGAGTTTGCGGTGGAGCTGCTGGGGATTGTCCTTAACCAGAGTGAGGTCACCACCATCCTGAACAGCTGTGGAGACTGAAACCAGGACGCCCTTGACCAGCAAGTGTTCGAGGAGGGCATCCCAAACCTGACCCGTCTGAGGCTCGCCGTAAACTACAATCAGAAACAGGTAGAGCCACAGTCATCTATAACCAGAAATGGGTAGAGCCACAGTCATCTATGACCAGAAACGGATAGAGCCCAGTCATCTATAACCAGAAACGGGTAGAGCCCAGTCATCTATAACCAGAAACGGGTAGAGCCCAGTCATCTATAACCAGAAACGGGTAGAGCCCAGTCATCTATGACCAGAAACGGGTAGAGCCCAGTCATCTATAACCAGAAACAGGTAGAGCCCAGTCATCTATAACCAGAAACGGGTAGAGCCCAGTCATCTATAACCAGAAACGGGTAGAGCCACAAGCAGCTACAGAGCTAGTAGATTCTCAGTGGTGTTATTTGGGGTGCTGCTGTCAATGATTTACAGTATAATGAACATGTTCAGTGAGATAGTGTATCCCTCTCTATATGTCCTGTTTGTGAATTGTGGCCACTCTTTCTCTCTCTCTGGTTTGTGGCACACCCTATCTGCTTCCCAATGTAACAGATAAAAGTGTTTCAAAGCTCAAATTCTAGACCTTTGTGACACAAAGGTAAAGTTTAGGAGAGATTCTAGGATGGGCCCTGACTGCTGCTTACCTGTCCCCTCTCAGGATGTCGCTGACCTTGAGTGGAAATTTGCCCGATCTAAGCTCTCTGAGTTACTTCAGAGGTCTCACCATGCCTGTCCCCTTCAACATCATTCCCTCCCCTAAGGCCTTTTTCTACCTCATACGGTAGGTTATACTGTGTGTATGTGTGTTATACAGCCAACTTCCTCTACCAACAATAGAACAACCTCTATCTCAAAGGTCAGTTTCATCTCATATTTCACCTTCTGTCCTCTAATTGGTGTGGGAACCTGTCTGGCTGGAGGGGAAGCAGGACCTTCTATTCCACCTTCTTCCCCACCATCTCGTTGGCGCTTACCTTTTTATATCTGGCCCCAGGTTAAGGTGGGGCCAGATGGAGCAGAACAAGAGGTGGTGGGGCCAGATGGAGCAGAACAGGAGGTGGTGGGGCCAGATGGAGCAGAACAGGAGGTGGTGGGGCCAGATGGAGCAGAACAGGAGGTGGTGGGGCCAGATGGAGCAGAACAGGAGGTGGTGGGGCCAGATGGAGCAGAACAGGAGGTGGAGCCAGATGGAGCAGAGGGGACGAAGCAGGTAGGAGACATGGATGTTGTGAAGATGGAGGAGGGGAGAGTTGATGGAGGGAAGGGAGAGAGAAGGGTGGAGGGGGGTAGTGAAGGAGTCAGAGCAGAACATAGAGAGGAGACAGTGAGGGGAAGGGGGAGATTCGGATATAAAAAGGTAAGCACCAATGAGATGGTCGAGAAGGTGGAGGGAAAGGACAATCCAGTGGAGGCAGAAGTAAGGATGGAAGAAGGTAAAGAGAAAAAGGTAGATCACAGTGTGGATAATACAATCTGGTGGAAAGGACTTGTAGGAGGTGACAAAAAAGTGAATGATATGGGAGGACGTGGGAATGAAGGGAAAGTAGACATGGGCCTGGGAGATCTGAAAGAGGAAGGTCAAGGTGATGGAACTGAAGGAGAAAAGAGTGGTGGGGAAAATCAACATGACCGAGAGGTGGATTAAGGGCCCGGGGAGGGCGTTGGAGAATGTGACTAAGAAGAAAGCTGCCACAGCTAGCGTGGTGGTGGAGAATACTGCCAGGGCTGGGGTGAAGATCCTGGTGGAGAAGGTGGTTCCCTCCCGACCGATGGCAGCAGCAGCTCACAGGACACTGTCTTCGGCTTGCAGGAGGGGGAGGGGTCCATCAACGGAGGACCAATGAGAACTGCCCATCTGAGTGCATCATCTTCAGATTAGAAGTGTCAGCCAGTTAGCATTGTTTCAGTCAACTCCATAGTCCCTTAATAGGTTGACTACATGAGATATTTACATCAAAGCAGCAATATACACTTGCAGTAGATAGCATAAAATAATTTTGCTGTAAAATGAGCTACAAATCATTCAAAGGCATGTATATACACGCAAGGTTGGGTAGGTTACTTTCTAAATGTAATCCGTTACAATTACTAGTTACCTGTCCAAACTTTTAAGCAATGTCATTTTTGGAATATGATTACTTTCCCCTTAAGAGGCATTAGAAGAAGACTAAAAGTATCCATCAAATGCATCAGGTGTGTCATCATAGTGGTCTCTGACTTATGGTCAGACTCACTGAGGTGGAACAAACTTAAACTTGCACCTTTTTTCAATGCTGAATTGAATGTCATTGAGAAAACAGAAAGGTGTCAATGTATTTATTCACAAAGATCCTTTTTGAATTTAGTAATCTAGTTTTTTTTTAAATATCTGTAATCTGATTACAATATTGCTACTGATACACTGATTCGTTTTTTTGTAATCAGAGTACATGTAATCAGATACTCCACTACCCTGTATACAATATTGTTAAGTGATGTAGACAAATTAAACATGATCTGTGAACACCTAGTGATACCGATGTCTGCTCCATTGGACCACCTGTTTGAGACCGGTACTAACTCTTATTCATTGTCATTATAGACATTCCAACCTAACAATTAGAAAGGATAGAGAATTACAATTTCACTTTGAATACATATTTTCAAACCAATATTAAAATAGCAAAAATATATACAATGTCCTTGTGTGTTCATTATATAAAGCAAATAATTTGAGTAAAACTGGCTATACTGCTCTGACAGTCTCTTCTCTGTTGGTCAACCTGGTCTCAGAGCATTTCGTATAATTCTGTATGTAAATCCGAAGTACTTCGTTTAGTATGGTGTGTTACGTTTGGTAAGTATTCACAAAGATGGTTACTTAAGGCAAAACAACCTGGACAGAGCATTTCGTATTATTATATAAGTAAATCCAAGACACTCCATTTTGTATATGTTACTTTTCAAATGGTATGTATTAACTTGTGGATATACATCACCCATTTAAAAATATCAAGAGTGAAAGAAGCCCCATCTTCCTGATACAATTCCCATCAAGTACAAAATAGCATCACCTTATGCCATGTACTGTTATTGCTAAACTACTGTACACCTTGACAAAAGTACCACAGGACATTGCATGAACACAAACTTAATTACATTGGGCCTCCCGAGTGGCGCAGCGGTCTAAGGCACTGCAGTGCTTGAAGCATCGCTATAGATCCGGGATCGATCCCGGTCTGTGTTGCAGCCAGCTGCGACTGGGAGACCCATGAGGTGACGCACATTCGGCCCAGCGTCGTCCGGGTTAGGCCGGCTGGGATGTCCTTGTCCAATTGCGCTGTAGCAGGCCGGGCGCATGCACGCTGACACGGTCACTAGTTGTAAGGTGTTTCCTCCGACACATTGGTGCGGCTGGGTTAAGCGAGCAGTGTGTGAAGAAGCAGTGCACCTTGGCAGGGTTGTGTTTCGGGGGACGCATGGCTCTTAATTAACCTTCACCTCTAGCGAGTCCCTACGGGAGTTGCAGTTATGGGACAAGACTAACTACCAATTGGATATCATAAAATTGGGAAAAAAATTATTACACTGAATAAAAATATAACCAACACACACAAAAAGCTTCTCTCAAATGTTACACTTTTGTTTACATTGCTGTTAGTGAGCATTCTAATCTATCAGAAACCGTCTCATGGAAGCTCATCTGCGTGCTCGTCATCCTCACCAGGGTCTTGAACCGACTTCAGTGGAATTCTCACCTACAGTTCATCCAAGATGAGCATTGGAGAAGTGTGCTCTCCATGGATGAATCCCAGTTTAACTGTACTGGGCAGATGACATAGTGTGGGCGAGCGGTTTGCTGAGGTTAACGTTGTCCCATGGTTGGTTTATGGTATGGGCAGGCATAAGCTACATACAAATTTGGGCAATTTGAATGCACAGCGATACCGTTGACAAGATCCTGAGGCACTTCGTCATGCCCTTGATCCCCCATATTGCAAGGATCTGTACAAAAAAAATCCTGGAAGCTGAAAATGTCCTAGCTCTTCTATGGCCTGCATACTCACAGATCACCCATTGAGCATGTTTGGAATGCTCTGAATGAACAAGTACGAGTGTGTTCCAGTTCTCGCCAATATCCAGCAACTTCATGCAGCCATTGAAGAGTGGGACAACATTCCACAGAACACAATCAACAGCCTGATCAACTCTATACAAAGATGTCACGCAGCATGAGGCAAATGGTGGTCACACCAGATACTGACTGGTTTTCTGATCAATACCTTTTTTTGTTGAAGGTACAGTATATGAACAGATGCATATCTATATTCCCAGTTGTGTTAAATCCATAAATTAGGGCCCAAGAAATGTATTTCAATTGACTCATTTCCTTATATGAACATTAACTCAGTAAACTTCAAATTGTTGCATGTTGCGTTTATATTTTTGTTCAGCATACAAAGCAATTTTATTTTCCCCACAGGTCAAATACAAAATACTTATAATATACACAAATTGTTTGAGTTCATTCAGCAAGTTATGAGATCCTTAGATTTACATATTAACAATGGAGTAGACAAAAAGTTTGTAAACTCAATCCTATACAAAACAAATCCACACAGACAGTGTAACTGTGAAAGATAAATAGAAAAGTTTACAGTTAATAATCTGGTATTAGCAGACAGTGCACACCTTGTACAGCACTATAGCTAGGCTACATTAGCATTCCCACAACAAACATAAGAGCCTGTTCTATTAAGAGTCTGATCTGACATCAGGGCAGATTACTGTATAATGTTACCTGACCTAAAGGCAATGACAGTGGGGTTCAAAGATCCTGAGGACTTCAGTGGTCCACTGCTATGGTTAATTAACTAAAGAGCGGGGAGGAGTGGGGTGCCGTCTAAGAGCCACACATCAGGCAGTCATCGCGGTTCTCCAGGGAACACACCATAGCGGCTCTGTTGAGCTCCTTGATCGCCTCCAAGTTCTTAGCCGACTGAGACTCCTTCAGCTTCTCCTTGTTCAGGGTGAACTGAATGGGGTTGGCTGCAGGCTTGGTCCTCAGGTAGTACATGCCCGTCTTCAGACCCTGAGGAGCGGAAAAGAGGTTAGTGGTTTATTTCATATTTAGCACTACTTTGATCCTCATACGTTGCCTCCCTAGCCAATCACGCCAAGTTCCCATTGTTCTGGGTCCTCGGCATAGACCTGTCACTCTCCGCCCCTCATGACACACGCTCGACACTTTCAGTCGGACTACAATGCTTCAAGGGGCAGCATCAGCCAGCCATTTTAACACCAGAGTTAAGGATGGCCCTGGGCTAAGAAAATGCAATCTTATAGAAACTTCAATAGGCAAGCTGACTCACCTGCTTCCAGCCGTAGAAGTGCATGCTGGTGAGCTTGCCGTAGTTAGGCTCAGCGATGTGGATGTTGAGGGACTGGCTCTGGTCTATGAAGGCCCCGCGGTCAGCAGCCATCTTCAGAATAGTCTTCTGGGAGATCTCCCACACAGTCTTATACAGCTCCTTCAGGTCATCTGGGATCTCAGCAATGCCCTAAAGACAAGTAACAATAGAACGACGACAACTACTAAAAAAGGATAGCACTTTTAAAATCTAACAAAAAAAGCTAGACATGACCTTCACAAAATACAGTCAAAGGGCATAATTGCACTCTGATTGGTCTTCATTGATTGTGATGGTCTGGGTTCTCACCTGGATGGATCCGTTCTGACCAATCAGCTGGTTCTTCATCTCCTCATTCCACAGCCCTCTCTCTGTTAGGTCCTTCAACAGATGGGGATTCACAATCTGCAAGGAGCACAAAGAACATTAGTCCTCACATACACACAACTCTAGCTTTTTACACTCCCAAACTCAGAGCCTTCTAGTGTTTGAGTATGCTGTGTGTGCAGAAGTCTGACTGTCTATGGAACCCACAGAGAGTGGTACTGACCTGGAACTCTCCAGAGAGGACTCTGCGGGTGTAGATGTTGCTGGTGTAGGGCTCGATAGACTCATTGTTGCCCAGGATCTGGGCTGTAGAGGCCGTGGGCATGGGGGCCAGCAGCAGACTGTTCCTCACACCGTGCCTGGAGAGACGGGGCAGAAGGGTGAGTGATGTGGTGATGAAAAAGGCGACAACATTTAAATCCACTTGGTTGGTCATGTATGTGTTGAGACTAGTTGTAGTTGGAAAATGGAGGACAAGGTTGAGAACTTACTTGGCAATCTTCTCCTTGAGAACTGTCCAGTCCCACAGGTCAGTTGGGGTTTTGTCCCACATGTTGTACTGAAGGATCTGGGGAAAATAACCATTTAAGCCTGAGACCCACACCAGAACATTCTCCTTAATCCAAAATTACCTATCGACAAGTTAGTTACCCTAAACAAAAACCCTACACAGGATATCTAACATCTCAGTTAGGTGTAAGGGTGGTGGTACTCACTCCTTTGCTGACAGGGGAGCCTGGGTAGGTCTGGTAGGCACCGAGCTCAGCAGCAAGCTCACAGCTGGACTCCAGGGCAGCGTAGTAGATGGTCTCAAAGATCTGAGTGTTGAGCTTCTGGGCCTCGGCGCTCTCAAAGGGGAAACGCATCAGGATGAAAGCATCAGCAAGACCCTGCACACCGATACCAATGGGCCTGTGGCGCTTGTTGGAGTTCTCAGCCTGGTCAGAGAGGAGGCGAGGCATGGAGCAATCAGTTACTGGTCCACATGAAGATATAACCTGTAGAATCATGCGGTCTTGCTGACCATATTATTAGTATCACTAAGTTGAACGCTAGACATTACCTCGACCACAGGGTAGTAGTTGATCTCAATGATCTTGTTGAGGTTCCTGACGATGACCTTGGTGACATAGGCCAGCTTGCTGAAGTCAAATGTTCTCTCTGGGGTGACATACATGTTGAGGGCGATGGATGCCAGGTTACACACTGCCACCTGAGATTGGGAAATAGGAGCCAGATAGATTAGCATCACACTTAGGCCATTTAAACATTCTTTGATGTGATCCAACATTTATTTTCAACAATATACAAATCAAAGGATGCCATTCAAACAGCGTTGTGATTATGCATGTATGTTATCAGAACCATCATCCTTGGTTGATAGATACTGTAGTTGGTCATCTCTGCGTTGAGCGCTAATGCATATCTATGAGGTCATCCTGTGGCCAGAGTCAATAACACAAACTGAGGCTGGTCTCCGGTTGCATCCAAAATGTCAACCTAATCCCTGTATGGTCCACTACCTTCAACCAGGGCCCCGATACAGGGAACAGGTATGGACTAGAGGTCGACCTATTAATCGGAATGGCCGAATAATTAGGGCCGATTTCAAGTTTTCATTACAATCGGAAATCGGTCATTTTGGTCGCCGATTTTTTCTTAACACCTTTATTTGATCTTTAACTAGGCAAGTCAGTTAAACACATTCTTATTTTCAATGACGGCCTAGGAACAGTGAGTTTACTGCCCTGTTCAGGGGCAGAACGACAGATTTTTACCAGCACTTTCGTGCGTTTTGCCAGCAGCGCTGCTGTTTATGGCTTCAACCCTATCAACTCAGGAGATTAGGCTGGTGTAACGATGTGATGTGAAATGGCTAGCTAGTTAGCGGGGTGCGCGCTAATAGCGTTTCAAACGCCACTCACTGAGACTAGTTGTTCCCCTTGCTCTGCATGGGTAACACTGCTTCGAGGGTGGCTGTTATAATTGTGTTCCTGGTTTGAGCCCAGGTAGGAGCGAGGAGAGGTACGGAAGCTATACTGTTACACTGGCAATACTAAAGTGCCTATAAGAACATCCAAAGGTATATGAGATACAAATGGTATAGAGAGAAATAGTCCTATAATAACTAAAACCTAAAACTTCTTACCTGGGAATATTGAAGACTCATGTTAAAAGGAACCACCAACTTTCATATGTTCTCATGTTCTGAGCAAGGAACTGAAACATTAGCTTTCTTACATAGCACATATTGCAATTTTACTTTCTTCTCCAACACTTTGTTTTTGCATTATTTAAACCAAATTGAACATGTTTCATTATTTGAGGCTAAATTGATTTGATTTATGTTTTATATTAAGTTTAAATAAGTGTTCCTTCAGTATTGTTGTAATTACACAAATAAAATGTTAAAAAAAAAAAATATATATATATATATATATAAAAAAACGGCCGATTAATCGGTATCGGCGTTGAAAAATCATAACCGGTCAACCTCTATGGACTTGGTCAAAAGTAGTGCACCAAATATGGAATAGGGTGCAATTTCAGACAGCTTCATTAGTTCAAACAGTTTAGGTAATCGATTGCCCTCACCTCATCATGGCTGGTGTACTCTACAATTTCGGTACAAAGGTTACTGGACTTAATGGTGCCCAGGTTCTGCTGGTTGCTCTTCCTGTTGCAGGCGTCCTTGTAAAGCATATAGGGGGTGCCCGTCTCAGTCTGGGACTCAATAATGGCATGCCACACCTGCTGGGCCTTCACCACCCGCTTGACCCGACCCTCCTGCTCATACCTGAAGACAGACAGAGACAGGCCCAGTGAGACATTGCACAGGGAGTAGACTGGTATGGAGCAGTTATACCAGGTCAGGAGCGCCGGTCTTACATGGTATAGAGCTTCTCAAACTCCTCCCCCCAGCACTCGTCCAGTCCAGGGCAGTCACTGGGGCACATCAGGGACCAGTCCTGTGGGTATGATACACCATTGAGTACTGATATCTTTCAAGATATTCATCTAAACAGAACCACTCCTTTTTCTCTTCTTTAATTCAACCTTGAAGAGCGATGTACAAAATATACTAGAGCTCAAATTCCATGAAATTCCTATCTGGTTTGAATACTTCAGTTGATAAATGTTGCTGCATACCTGGTTGCTCTCCACTCTCTTCATAAAGAGGTCAGGGATCCACATGCCGTAGAACAGATCTCTGGCCCTCTGCTCTTCCTTCCCCGTGTTCTTCTTCAGATCCAAGAAGTCAAACACATCAAAGTGCCACGGCTCCAGGTACATGGCAAACGCACCAGGTCTCTGAGAAGGAGGGCAATGAGCGGGAGTTAAATGCCTGATGACGGTATAGGTAACACAGGCCAGAGTCTGAAAGACCATATACATGTTCTCAGAGCCATCAGACTTGGGTGATAGATAGTGGGTCATCTCTGCGCAGAGCGCTAATGCATATCTATGAGGTCATCCTGTGGCCAGAGTCAATAACAAAACCCGTATTCAAATCTAATTTAATTCTCACCTTGTTGCCTCCCTGGTCCACATAGCGTGCCGTGTTGTTGTACACTCGGAGCATGGGAACCAGCCCATTGGAATTACCATTTGTCTTAAAAACAAAAACAAAGAAGCCTCAGTAACTGAGTGACTCGCCAAGCATCAATGAAACATGAGTCATTTTTTCTCATGTACAAACTTTCCCCACAATCTGTCAGAGCCATCAATCACACCAAGTACCCACTGTTCTGGGTCCTCGTTGTAGACATAGCTCCATCACTCTACACCCCTCCTGACACTTAGTCGGGCAGTCTTATTTATGAACGTGATCCTCACCCCAGCAATGTAGCTGCCCGTGGCTCTGATGCAGCTGACTGCCACTCCGATGCCCCCTGCTGATTTAGAGATTAGGGCACACTGCTTTAGGGTGTCGTAGATGCCCTCAATGCTGTCATCCTTCATGGCCAACAGGAAACAGCTGAAAAGTCAACAAGGACAACAAATTTAAAACCGATCAAGCGCTTTTCTGGTTTGCACTTAGAACTGTCAAAGATGTCAGTATTTTCTGCAATCATAGCCTGAGGAATGGCAAAAGTAGATCCAAAATATGAAGTGCTTACCTGGACAGTTGTGGGCGGTTGGTGCCAGCGTTGAAGAGTGTGGGCGAAGCGTGGGTGAACCACTTCTCTGACAGCAGGTTGTAAGTCTCGATGACAGCGTCAATGTCAGTCTGATGAATCCCAACTGCCACCCTCATGAGCATGTGCTGGGGTCGCTCAGCAACTACACAGAAACAGAACAGGTCAGCATGAGGGATGGAGCTCATCTGAACCACAAAAAAAAAAATGCTCTGAAAATGTGCCTGTTTGGCCAGGTGCCACTGGTGAGGAGCCCTAATCCAGTGCAGCATAAGTTCATATCATGACAAGATGTCAATTCTTACAGGGACAGAATTTATGTAACCGACTCACCTTTCCCATTAATCTTCAGAAGGTACGACCGCTCAAGTGTCTATGTAGAAAAACACAAAAAAGTGTTTACTTTCCTACCATTGCAGAATTTACTTTTAAATTATGGTTTATAAACCGTGTACTGTAAAAATGACCTTGAATCCAAAGAAGTTGTAGGAGAAGTCCCGGTCGAAGATGATTGCAGAGTTGAGGCGATCCTTGTTTTCTAGGACAATGTCAAGTGTCTCCTTGGCAACCATGGGAGAGTGGCATCTGTTTAGTGGGTTGACATAGTTGTAGAGATCCTCCACCACATCTAAAACAGCATTGACAGAAAAAATTAAGAGATTTCCAGATACCTTAGTTTCACACCCAGGGTTTAGAAATTACTTTTAGGTACCAATTTCTTCAGTTACCAGAAGTGCGATTGTCAGCTCACTGGCAAATTCAACATCCGTGCCACTGAATGAGTGGACAGGCTGAATCTTGGCTACTTTGAGTGAGCCTGATAATGGAGAAATATGCATAACTTGCAAGAGAGACTTACCACTGAACACCTTCTTGGTCTCCTTGTGCAGGTTGGAGACGGCGATGCGGGCAGCCAGGATGGCATAGTCGGGATGTTTCGTTGTGAGGGTGGCAGCAATCTCTGCAGCCAGTGTGTCCAGCTCCACTGTAGTGACCCCACTGTACAGACCCTGGATTACCTTCATGGTGATCTGGGTCTAAATGTGGGACAACAGGCAGGGTAAAGGGTGCGTTAGAGGAACACAGCACACAGAAACACTAGAATTAACAAACAACGGAAATACAATGAACATAAAATATCGACTCACTGGATCTACAAAGTCAGAGTTGAGTCCATAGCACAGCTTCTGAATACGGGAAGTGATCTTGTCAAACATGACACGCTCTTCGCGCCCATCTGAAAATGATGTAATGACGGAAGTGTGAAGCAGAAAATCAACAATAAAATATATGTGCGCGCCATTGAAAAGGAATTTACAAGTTAATGTCAGTAATTGCCACAAAGCTTAAAAACTAAGTTAATTTAGTTATGTAATTGATGGGATAGTCACGGATACTAGCCAACGTCCTGTTGTGTAACCCAGAAAGCTGTTTTTGGGGGAAAAGTATAATTTAAATACTTGAAAATGTTAACTAGCTATATGATTAATTGATGTGATAGTCACGGATACTTCCAATCAAATGCCCTAGATAGAAGCACCTAACTGGCAAGCTAAACTACAAAACGTTGACAAATTTGGCGCCAAGTTTGACAAAAGGAACATTGCTGCAAGACTGTCAATAACCTGTTTTGATCGTTCTTATTAAACGACACGACAGCGGTCTTTCTCTAGCTAGCTAACGCATTCAATAACATTAGCTACCTAATTAGGAAAAGTCATTCAACGTGGTTAATGACAGTACAGTAGCCAACGATATAATAATACACGTTCAAAAGGTTGCTTGTAAGAAAAAAAGACAAGAGTCAGTCAAATTGCAAACTTAGCTAGAGCTTTTGCTATTATTCCTACTAGAAATGACCTACCTCGCTTTATCACATGCATGTTGACAAGGGTTGTTTTCTTTCCAGAGAAAGTGCGAAAAATAAGAATACTGATATATAGCTTAGAATGTACAGAGAGAGTCTCACGCTAACAGCCGTCGAAGACTTCAAGTGCAGAAGATAAACCGCGAATAAATACTTCTTCTTCTATGAAGTTTAACAGCGGTTGGCATCCAATTTGTTGCATTACCGCCACCTACTAGATTGGAGTACAACTTCCTTATACTTTGCTTGAAAAATTTAAATAAATACCCTACCATCTAACACTACACTCACTAATTTCAAAATGATATAAAATCAAATTAACACCACCCTACTCCACTAATTAAATGTATGTATTCCTACCTCATGCAATCATCCTGAAAGGATGGGACATTACCCCTTAACACACCCTGTAACTCTTCTGATGTCAAATCTCACACACCAAATACCTCTTTGCAGCTGCCACCACAACCTCAATTTTCTGTGACTTACGTTCCATCCCTGCAGTACAATTGATAACATTGCTATAAATGCTAAAAATACAATCTTACTGAAACTTATATCACTTTTTGGCCTATCCCTCTGTACTGGTATATCTCTACTACTCTCACCGCTCCTCCCCCTTAACCCATCTTCCTCAGCATATGACAACTTCTGCACTACTCTAAACTTGGAAACCTCAACCTGCCTCTCTCGCACGGGACATTTCTGATCCCCAGCCACATGGGAACCCCTACAATTAACACATACCACTACTTTCCCCAATGCTACACATTGCTTTTTCTCCTGCCCTTCTGCAGACTTCTCACACCTGTGAACCTCCCTCCTACACACTGCTGCCACATGCCCATAAGCTTGACACCTGTAACAACGTAATGTATTCTGCACAAAAGCTCGTACAGGATAACTTATATATCCCAACATGACTTTCTCAGGTAAAGAATCCACATCAAAACTCAAAAGAACAGGCAACGACTCTTCTGTTTTACCACTCACGCCACCCTGTCTGCTTCGCACCAAACGATGAGCATCACAAGCACTGGGAATCTTCCCCTTCAGTTTGTCAGCTTTTACATTTTCCGCTACCCCCACAATTCATATCTCTTGCCCCCATTCGCTTAATGCAAAGAGCCTGCTCCCTCTGACCAGCAGAAACACAAACAATTATCACAAGACCACTTCTGGTTACACTCACCGATTCCACAGCACCCAACTCTGTTTTCATCTACCCTGAAACCACAAATGGATCAGACTAAAGGCAAGGGTCTACTTTTTCCAAAAACTTTACTCCTACTGTCACAGACTCATCTTTATCCTGGCCCTTGTCGTAAGCCTTGGGCTCTGAAAACGTCACCACAGCTATCACCTACGATACTCCGATATATAAACTCAGCAAAATAAGAAATGTCCTCTCAATTTCAACTGCGTTTATTTTCAGCAAACTTAACATGTGTAAATATTTGTATGAACATAACAAGATTCAACAACTGAGACACTTTTATTTTATTTATTTTTTATTTCACCTTTTTTAACCAGGTAGGCTAGTTGAGAACAAGTTCTCATTTACAACTGTGACCTGGCCAAGATAAAGCAAAGCAGTGCGACACAAACAACAACACAGAGTTACACATGGAATAAACAAGCGTACAGTCAATAACACAATAGGAAAAAAGAAAGTCTATATACAGTGTGTGCAAATGGCGTGAGGAGGTAAGGCAATAAATAAGCCATAGTAGCAAAGTAATTACAATTTAGCAGATTAACACTGGAGTGATTGATGAGCAGATGATGATGTGCAAGTAGAAATACTGGTGTGCAAAAGATAAGAAAAGTAAATAAGCACAATATGGGGATGAGGTAGGTAGATTGGGTGGGCTATTTACAGATGGGCTATGTACAGCTGCAGTAAGCTGCTCAGATAGCTGATATTTAAAGTTAGTGAGGGGAAATATAAGTCTCCAGCTTCAGCGATTTTTGCAATTCGTTCCAGTCATTGGCAGCAAAGAACTGGAAGGAAAAGCAGCCAAAGGAGGTGTTGGCTTTGAGGATCAAATCAAATCAAATGTATTTATATAGCCCTTCGTACATCAGCTGATATCTCAAAGTGCTGTACAGAAACCCAACCTAAAACCCCAAACAGCAAGCAATGCAGGTGTTGAAGCACGTTGGCTAGGAAAACTCCCTAGAAAGGCCCAAACCTAGGAAGGAACCTAGAGAGGAACCAGGCTATGAGGGGTGGCCAGTCCTATTCTGGCTGTGCCGGGTGGAGATTATAACAGAACATGGCCAAGATGTTCAAATGTTCATAAATGACCAGCATGGTCAAATAATAATAATCACAGTAGTTGTCGAGGGTGCAGCAAGTCAGCACCTCAGGAGTAAATGTCAGTTGGCTTTTCATAGCCGATCATTAAGAGTATCTCTACCACTACTGCTGTCTCTAGAGAGTTGAAAACAGCAGGTCTGGGACAGGTAGCATGTGCGGTGAACAGGTCAGGATTCCATAGCCGCAGGCAGAACAGTTGAAACTGGAGTAGCAGCACGGCCAGGTGGACTGGGGACAGCAAGGAGTCATCATGCCACCGGACAGGGCCAAACAGGAAGGATATAACCCCACCCACTTTGCCAAAGCACAGCCCACACACCACTAGAGGGATATCTTCAACCACCAACTTACCATCCTGAGACAAGGCCGAGTATAGCCCACAAAAATCTTCGCCACGGCACAACCAACCCAGACAGGAAGACAGGAAGATCACGTCAGTGACTCAACCCACTCAAGTGACGCACCCCTCCCAGGGACGGCATGAAAGAGCACCAGTAAGCCAGTAACTCAGCCCCTGTAATAGGGTTAGAGGCAGAGAATCCCAGTTGAGAGAGGGGAACTGGCCAGGCAGAGACAGCAAGGGCGGTTCATTGCTCCAGAGCCTTTCCGTTCACCTTCACACTCCGGGGCCAGACTACACTCAAGCATATGACCCACTGAAGAGATGAGTCTTCAGTAAAGACTTAAAGGTTGAGACCGAGTCTGCGTCTCTCACATGGGTAGACAGACCATTCCATAAAAATGGAGCTCTATAGTAGAAAGCCCTGCCTCCAGCTGTTTGCTTAGAAATCCTAGGATGACCAGTGAGATATACCTGCTGGAGCGCGTGCTACGAGTGGGTGTTGTTATTGTGACCAGTGAGTTGAGATAAGGCGGAGCTTTACCTAGCATAGACTTATAGATGACCTGGATCCAGTGGGTCCGGCGACGAATATGTAGCGAGGGCCAGCCAACTAGAGCGTACAGGTCGCAGTGGTGGGTGGTGTAAGGGGCTTTGGAAACAAAACGGATGGCACTGTGATAGACTGCATCCAGTTTGCTGAGTAGAGTATTGGAAGCTATTTTGTAAATGACATCGCCAAAGTCAAAGATTGGTAGGATAGTCAGTTTAACGAGGGTATGTTTGGCGACTTTGAAGGAGTGAAGATGGCTTTGTTGCGAAATAGGAAGCTCATTCTAGATTTAATTTTGGATTGGAGATGTTTAATATGAGTCTGGAAGGAGAGTTTACAGTCTAGCCAGACACCTAGGTATTTGTAGTTGTCCACATATTCTAAGTCAGAACCGTCCAAAGTAGTGATGCTAGTCGGGCGGGCGGGTGCAGGCAGCGAACGGTTGAAAAGCATGCATTTGGTTTTACTAGCGTTTAAGAGCAGTCGGAGGCCACGGACGGAGTGTTGTATGGCATTGAAACTCATTTGGAGGTTAGTTAACACAGTGTCCAAAGAAGGGCACTGTGTTAAACTGAACAAATTCCACAGACTTGTGACTAACAGAAATTTTATAATGTGTCCCTGAACAAAGGGAGGGGCAAAAGTAACAGTCAGTATCTGGTGTGGCCACCAGCTGCATTAAGTACTGCAGTGCATCTCCTCCTCATGGACTGCACCAGTACCTAGGTGTCTGGCTAGACTGCAAACTCTCCTTCCAGACTCATATCAAACATCTCCAATCGAAAATCAAATCAAGAGTCGGCTTTCTATTCCGCAACAAAGCCTCCTTCACTCAAGCCGCCAAGCTTACCCTAGTAAAACTGACTATCCTACCGATCCTCGACTTCGGCGATGTCATCTACAAAATGGCTTCCAACACTCTACTCAGCAAACTGGATGCAGTCTATCACAGTGCCATCCGTTTTGTCACTAAAGCACCTTATACTACCCACCACTGCGACTTGTATGCTCTAGTCGGCTGGCCCTCGCTACATATTCGCCGCCAGACCCACTGGCTCCAGGTCATCTACAAGTCTATGCTAGGTAAAGCTCCGCCTTATCTCAGCTCACTGGTCACGATGGCAACACCCATCCGTAGCACGCGCTCCAGCAGGTGTATCTCACTGATCATCCCTAAAGCCAACACCTCATTTGGCCGCCTTTCGTTCCAGTACTCTGCTGCCTGTGACTGGAACGAATTGCAAAAATCGCTGAAGTTGGAGACTTTTATCTCCCTCACCAACTTCAAACATCAGCTATCTGAGCAGCTAACCGATCGCTGCAGCTGTACATAGTCTATTGGTAAATAGCCCACCCTTTTCACCTACCTCATCCCCGTACTGTTTCTATTTATTTACTTTTCTGCTCTTCTGCACACCAATATCTCTACCTGTACATGACCATCTGATCTTTTATCACTCCAGTGTTAATCTGCAAAATTGTAATTATTTGCCTACCTCCTCATGCCTTTTGCACACATTGTATATAGACCCCCCCTTCGTTTTCTACTGTGTTATTGACTTGTTAATTGTTTACTCCATGTGTAACTCTTTGTTGTATGCTCACACTGCTATGCTTTATCTTGGCCAGGTCGCAGTTGCAAATGAGAACTTGTTCTCAACTAGCCTACCTGGTTAAATAAAGGTGAAATAAAAAAAAATAAAAAAAAGATTTGCCAGTTCTTGCTGTGAGATGTTACCCCACTCTTCCACCAAGGCACCTGCAAGTTCCCGGACATTTCTGGGGGGAATGGCCCTAGCCCTCAACCTCTGATCCAACAGGTCCCAGACGTGCTCAATGGGATAAAGATCCAGGCTCTTCGCTGGCCATGGTAGAACACTGACATTCCTGTCTTGCAGGAGATCACACACAGAACGAGTAGTATGGCTGGTGGCATTGTCATGCTGGAGGGTCATGTCAGGATGAGCCTGCAGGAAGGGTACCACATGAGGGAGGAGGATGTCTTCCCTGTAACGCACAGAGTTGAGATTGCCTGCAATGACAACAAGCTCAGTCCGATGATGCTGTGACACACCGGCCCAGACCATGACGGACCCTCCACCTCCAAATCGATCTCGCTCCAGAGTACAGGCCTTGGTGTAACGCTCATTCCTTTGACGATATTCCATTCCTTTGACTCGTCGGTGAAGAGCACTTTTTGCCAGTCCTGTCTGGTCTAGCAACGGTGGGTTTGTGCCCATAGGCGACGTTGTTGCCGGTGATGTCTGGTGAGGACCTGCCTTACAACAGTCATACAAGCACTCAGTCCAGCCTCTCTCGGCCTACTGCGGACAGTCTGAGCACTGATGGAGGGATTGTGCTTTCCTGGTGTAACTTGGGCAGTTGTTGTTGCCATCCTGTACCTGTCCCGCAGGTGTGATGTTCGAATGTACCGATCCTGTGCAGGTGTTGTTACAAATGGTCTGCCACTGCGAGAGCAATCAGCTGTCCGTCCTGTCTCCCTGTAGCTCTGTCTTAAACATCTCACAGTACAGACATTGCAATTTATTGCTCCGGCCACATCTGCAGTCCTCATGCCTCCTTGCAGCATGCCTAAGGCACGTTCACGCAGATGAGCAGGGACCCTGGCCATCTTTCTTTTGGTGTTTTTCAGAGTCAGTAGAAAGGCCTCTTTAGGGTACTAAGTTTTCATAACTGTGACCTTAATTGCCTTCCGCCTGTAAGCTGTTAGTGTCTTAACGACCGTTCCACAGGTGCATGTTCATTAATTGTTTATGGTTCTTGAACAAGCATGGGAAACAGTTTTCAAAACCCTTTACAATTAATATCTGGGAAGTTATTTGATTTTTACGAATGATCTATGAAAGACAGGGTCCTGAAAAATATAGACAGACAGACACACAGACAGACAGACAGACAGACAACAACAAAACATAAACACTGCTCAAAAAAATAAAGGGAACACTTAAACAACACAATATAACTCCAAGTCAATCACACTTCTGTGAAATCAAACTGTCCACTTAGGAAGCAACACTGATTGACAATAAATTTCACATGCTGTTGTGCAAATGGAATAGACAACAGGTGGAAATTATAGGCAATTATCAAGACACCCCCAATAAAGGAGTGGTTCTGCAGGTGGTGACCACAGACCACTTCTCAGTTCCTATGCTTCCTGGCTGATGTTTTGGTCACTTTTGAATGCTGGCGGTGATTTCACTCTAGTGGTAGCATGAGACGGAGTCTACAACCCACACAAGTGGCTCAGGTAGTGCAGCTCATCCAGGATGGCACATCAATGCGAGCTGTGGCAAGAAGGTTTGCTGTGTCTGTCAGCGTAGTGTCCAGAGCATGGAGGCACTACCAGGAGACAGGCCAGTACATCAGGAGACGTGGAGGAGGCCGTAGGAGGGCAACAACCCAGCAGCAGGACCGCTACCTCCGCCTTTGTGCAAGGAGGAGCAGGAGGAGCACTGCCAGAGCCCTGCAAAATTACCTCCAGCAGGCCACAAATGTGCATGTGTCTGCTCAAATGGTCAGAAACAGACTCCATGAGGGTGGTATGAGGGCCTGACGTCCACAGGTGGGGGTTGTGCTTACAGCCCAACACCGTGCAGGACGTTTGGCATTTGCCAGAGAACACCAAGATTGGCAAATTCGCCACTGGCGCCCTGTGCTCTTCACAGATGAAAGCAGGTTCACACTGAGCACGTGACAGACGTGACAGAGTCTGGAGACGCCGTGGAGAACGTTCTGCTGCCTGCAACATCCTCCAGCATGACCGGTTTGGCGGTGGGTCAGTCATGGTGTGGGGTGGCATTTCTTTGGGGGGCCGCACAGCCCTCCATGTGCTCGCCAGAGGTAGCCTGACTGCCATTAGGTACCGAGATGAGATCCTCAGACCCTTTGTGAGACCATATGCTGGTGCGGTTGGCCCTGGGTTCCTCCTAATGCAGGACAATGCTAGACCTCATGTGGCTGGAGTGTGTCAGCAGTTCCTGCAAGAGGAAGGCATTGATGCTATGGACTGGCCCGCCCGTTCCCCAGACCTGAATCCAATTGAGCACATCTGGGATATCATGTCTCGCTCCATCCACCAACACCACGTTGCACCACAGACTGTCAAGGAGTTGGCGGATGCTTTAGTCCAGGTCTGGGAGGAGATCCCTCAGGAGACCATCTGCCACCTCATCAGGAGCATGCCCAGGTGTTGTAGGGAGGTCATACAGGCACGTGGAGGCCACACATACTACTGAGCCTCATTTTGACTTGTTTTAAGGACATTACATCAAAATTGGTTCAGCCTGTAGTGTGGTTCTGGACTCCAAATCCAGACCTCCATGGGTTGATACATTTGATTTCCATTGATCATTTGTGTGATTTTGTTGTCAGCACATTCAACTATGTAAAGAAAAAAGTATTTAATAAGAATATTTCATTCATTCAGATCTAGGATGTGTTATTTTAGTGTTTCCGTTGTTTTTTTGAGCAGTGTATATATGGGAAGCAGGCAAATGCCTTTCACTGAGTTGTGCAAAGACAGACTGACAAGGTTGTCTGCTGTGAAGGAATATCACAACAAGTAAACTACTTGATTGATAAAGGCGTGTCATCCAGCAAAGGCAGCAGCAGTCATCAACTACATGCACCATTTCTTCACCAACTACGGAGCTGGGAAACACATGTGGACCTGAATTGTGATAACTGCAGTGGCCAAAACAAGAACAAGTTTGTGCTCTTCCTGATCACAGGCCACACCAAGTTTGCCCCCGAAAGGTGCTTCGGCCTCATCAAGCAGCGCTTCAGAAAGACCAGAGTGAACACTTTGTCCAAGATTGCTGGTGTTGTGAAGGACAGCACTGTGACAGGAGTGACCACAGATCAAGCAGTTCCAGCACTTCAGGTGAATATCATTTTCATTGGATTGTATGCAGTGGCAACCCGTCATTCAGTGCAGCTGGGGCTTTGGAGCCCCACATTTCTAGAGCAATTTTTTTGGGGGGTGGGGCTTGTCTGTTTTGCATGTTATTTTGGAATTAATACATGTCACATATCAGTTTGCAAACAATGTAAAAAATAATAATAATTGAGTTAATAAAGCCACATACAAACATGGTGTTTTTTTTTATTTCTTGAGTAACAGGCTGACTACACCACTCGCGTCGTGAGTAAATTTAGAAATCTATATTATTCAATTATTGCACCCACACTGCTCGCGCACGCCAACAAGCGTCTGCGTTGCCAAGGGCTAAAATAGAAGTCAGTTCTGTTTGTGACACAGATCGCGCTGCAAGTCCTGCCTCTCCCATCTACGCATTGGTTTATAGAAGCAGGTACTCATGTGCCATCTCCTCATTGGTTATACCCACGTGGGTGATTGAAAGACGAACAAGGTTGCCAATTGCAATATAAAGTCAAGAGAAGAAAAGGCCTAGAAAGAGGAGAGATGACTATAAACGATTCGGTTGACCGTTTTATGTGTGGATTAATTGTAGGAGTAGAGGACCTTCTGCATTTCAGATAAAATAACAACTCAATGTTTATATCGCAGGACAAATTAGCTAGCAACAGCAAGCTAGCTAAATAGGACAAATTAGCTAGCAAGTGCAAGCTAGCTGGCTAAATTAATGTAATTGGTTCAGAGTTTGTTTTGATATTTTAACCTGCGTGTCGTGATCGCGTTTGGTGTGGGGGGGACAAAATGAATTTATGCACGATGGCGCACGCGCGCAGCCGGTTTGGGTTCTGTGTAAGGCAACTCCAAAATGCAGGTGTTTCAGCCTAGCTCAGTGCTTTCTGTGGTGGTGGTGAAGCCAGCGGAAAATACAGTGCGTAGGTGTTGGTAATGTTCTCTAGTTGTGCCGTGATTGGCTCAGTATTCTGTCACTCATGGGGACACTATGTCACCGCCAAGTCTAAGGGTAGAGCTAGAAAATTCAAGCCCCTTGGTTGCTGCCATAGAGTTACATTAGAAGTGCCCATCCAAGAAGGCTCTATGTCATTGGCCACAGATAAAATGACATAAAATCACGTCATATCTACAGTAGCTTTGATTGGGGCGGCAGGGCAGAATCCTAGTGGTTAGAGTGTTGGACTAGTAACCAAAAGGTTGTAAGTTCATATCCCTGAGCTGACAAGGTACAAATCTGTTGTTCTGCCCCTGAACAGGCAGTTAACCCACTGTTCCTAGGCCGTCATTGAAAATAAGAATTTCTTCTTAACTGACTTGCCTAGTTAAATAAAGGTAAAATAAAAAAATATATAAAAAAAAATTGGACATGTCAACATCATACTTTCTGAATCTTAGCTGGCAGTCATTATCATGAATCAAACTGATAATCTACTGGCAAATCCTTTTTAATCCTTGTCATATGAAGAGAAGTAATGAAGAGAAGGAATAGATAAAACGTATCCGTTCTCATCGGCCATTGGACATAAACATGACACAGCAGGTTGGAAATCGCAAATTCAACAATAAGTAGTTTGGATGAAATCAGTGTCTAACTGCAAGCATTGCAATGCCATCACTGGCCTGCTATTCAGTGAGGTGGCTGTATGGTCCTAAATCTTGGATTAAAGGTCTCTTTTCCAAGCATAAAATGATAAACATTCAACATTGGCCATGCTGTCAATCCAGCATGATTTGGGCTTTGCTTAAAACAACTGTTTACATCGGAAAAACGAGCTCCGACCGGGAAAATACATTTTCAACAGTCATCCAACTCTGAAGTGTAAATCCAGAACTCGGGTCTCTTTCTAGAGCTACGACATGAAGATCACTGGCGTCATCATAATTCAACCTGGTTTATTTCAAAGTTCCCAATTGCCTTGAAAGCCCCATAAATCCAGAGAAAGCTAGGCTTTGATGACAAAGTTTGATGACAACATTTGCCCATGAAGGACTTCCGCGCAACCTTCTTGTTCAAGTGAGCACAGCACAACAAGGTGAGTCCAAAAATGTCTTGTATGCTTCTGCATAAATTCTGTTATATGCCAGTGAGATATGTATAGTGTAGCTAAGAAAGTAATACTAAGTGTATGTTGTGTAGTTAGTTGTTAGTAGCCCATGTGCCTCACCTTAATTTTCCCCTCTTAATTTTGCCTACTGTTCTGTCTTGGTGGTGCACATGTAGCCTATAACCTGTTTTAGAGAAATGTAATCAACAAATGTTATAAGAGATTTCATTGTCTGCTTATATGCCCCCTTTATTTATCTGGCAGTTCTGAATGGCCCACTGTAAGAATGGCCCATGTTCTGAATTCTGTCGCTGTACATTTCAAAAGTGCTGAACAAATAGTCATATTGATGTACATTACATCCTAGCTCGCTCATTAATGTCTTAATTGAAATTACAGATGGCCTCTTATCTGCTTGTTGTCCCCTCATACCATAATGTGTACATCTAAATTGTCAGTAGAAAGCACATTTGTTTAAGCAAGTCAGCCATATCAGCTATCATGGTTTTTTAAAAGGCAGTAAATTAGGCTGATTTAACTGTTTTTCTGACAGACAAGGCTCTGCTGATAGCCAGGTGTAAGCAGTGGTAAGGTGTTGGGACAGCTGTTGGGACTCTGCTGTTGGGACAGCTTTATGCAGTCCCTAACAGTTTGTGGGAACCGTTTGTCATTGTTATAGTGCAATTGTTGTGTTGTGTAGTGGCTTTGCTGACATGCATCCCACATTTTCTTTTTTTCCCCCCAACAAGATTTACCTGCTAAAATCACCACTGATTGTATGAGATTCTTCTTCTTATTTAAACTTGGGAGGTGAATTGATGTTATGCAAGGTTGTAATGTTTTCTCAATTTTTGTTGTTGTTGTTATTTCCTGTTTTACAGCTTCGATGCTCTGGAGCCTGGTGTTGTTGTCACCAAAGAGCATTCGGACTCAGTCAGGACCAGGTTTCAGCTGCTGACATCCTTCCTCCCATAGATGGTCTGCCTGTACAAGCACCACCTGGACTGGACACAGCTAAACAAACTTATATTTTTGAGAAGCTCAGGGGGTTTTGCAACAAAAAAGCTATGGACATCACATGCCCTGCAACAAAGTCAAGGGCAAGACAAAAACAGGCTCTCTGATTTTATTTTCCTTTGTTCATATGTGGTTCGCACGGACCAGTCATCAGCACTATCTGCAGTGCCTCTACTCAAATTACTCTCTCCTTACACACACGCCATATGTTGCTGGTACTATTTATTATTTGATCCTGCTGCTCAGCCACTTTACCCCTTATTGTATGCATATTACTACCTGATCTATCACCAGTATCACTGATATGGTTATTGATATTGTTCTTGTACATACTGTATATTATGTAATTATTTCTCTACTGGCATTGACACTTGTTCTTTTTTTATATTGACACTATCTATTTTTGATATTGCTACTATGTCATCTAATATTTATAACATATTTTTGTCTGGACACTTTCAGTTTACCTGGAATTTGTCCTTACTGTAGGCTACTACTTTTACCACTTATAGTCTTAATCTTTACTACACTACTCACTGTTTAGCACATTACCTCACATGTGAATCCTTGTTGGGTGGGGCTGGCTTAAGAGGGTGTGAACAATGCTGAATGGGTGTAGACAAAGAAGAGCTCTCCAGTAGGTGTACCAAAACATTCAAGGGCCATTTTCTCAAAAGTGGGGTTTCAGGTTTATCAACTTTCAAAGGATAATTACTTTCCCATTGTTCCTCAAATGCAGTGTATGTTACCATTTTGTAGCTCTGTGTCTCTGCTTTTATCCAATGTAAAAAAAAAGAAGTAAAATGTTGCTACATAACACCGAATCAAGGTGGTCAGTCACATATAATAATATAACCATCATAAGCACATCCTCCACAGAGTAGGCGTGCTGATCTAGGATCTGTCCATGTTATATTATTCATTATGATCTAAAAGTCCAAACTGATGCAGGATCAGCACTCATAATCTGAGATGATTTGTGGATACGGGCCCTGGGTTATTTGGACTACGTGAGCCCTATCTGGTCATGAACTCAGGCTCAAAAGTCATTCTTGGGCTTTTCTTCTTCCTCTCTGCTGGCTGTCCCCAACAGAGGTTACAGACTGGTAGCTGGCGGGTTTGGCTGCATGGTTCATAAAGGCTGCATCTCTGCCAATGTCGCTTACCTTGGTGTGAAGTGACTGGGACTTTCCTGTAAAGGTTTCTGTAACAAGGGTTTTCCAGGTGGCACAATCTTTTTGATGATAGTGATGATATCAGAAAGCAAAGCATTGATTTTCACTGTCATGCAGACGATACACAACTTTACATTTCTGTGTCACCAAAGTATTTTTAGCTCCACGGATACATTTTAGACTGTATTAGTGATTTAAATACTTGGATGGCTCACAACTTCCTACAGCTAAATCAAGACAAGACCGAGGTACTTATTGTTGGAGCCAAAGCACAGAGAGAGAATCTAGTCACACATTTTAATTCACAGGCAACATAGATAAAACACCAGATAAAAAACCTAGGTGCTATTTTAGATTCTGAACTCAATTTCGAATCACACATTAGGAATGTGACCAAAATGGCTTTTTACCACCTGAGGAACATTGCCAAGGCGAGGCCCTTTCTCTCTCAGGCTGATACAGAGAGTCTCATCCATGTTTTTATTACAAGCAGGCTTGACTACTGTAATGCTCTCCTGTCTGGTCTACCCAAGAAAGCCATTGGTCAACTGCAAAACATACAGAATGCTGCAGCACTGGTCCCAAGACCAGACGGAGAGCACACATTACACCGATTTTAAGGTTTCTGCACTAGCTGTCTGTGAGTTTGAGAATTAATTGTAAGATTTTTCTATTTGTTTTTAAATCAATCCACGATTGTGCACCCCAATACATGTCAGACGTGCTTTTAAGATATGTACCCAGTAGGTTCCTAAGGTCTTCTGGCACTGGCCTTTTAACCATCCCAAAGCCTAGGACCAAGAGGCATGGAGAGGCAGCCTTTAGTTACTATGCCCCCAGCCTCTGGAATAGCCTGTCAGAGAACCTGAGGGGAGCCGAAACTGTGGACATAATCAAAAGTGATCTTAAAACATCTATTTTTGGCTTTGCTTTTCCTTAGGGTGCTTTTTAGTTGTTCAATTTGTCATTATTTAGTTTTTTATGTAATGTTTGTTTTGTAGTAAATATTTTAGCTTTTATGTTCATTATTTATTAATTTTTTTCCCCCCTGTAAAGCACATTGCGTTGCATTCAGTGTCTGAAATGTGCTGTATAAATGAAGCTTGATTTGATTTAAAGTTATGGCCATGGACCATCGCAAGCCAAGATGCCATACAAATTAAGGCATTACCTATTTTTTCCTCGTTTAGCCAATTTGTTCATACGGTCTGCTGTTTTTTTTTTTTTAAATAGATATCATATTACATGTTACATACACAATTCCATCTTCTTGGCCATGCAACAAAACAGGGGAGCTTAATATGTGGTTTCTCATTTCATAGAAAAAGCAACGGCTGCAATTTCCTGCTGTTGCAGTTGGTTTCCTCTACTGGTGCTCTGAGCAACGCTTTCTCAGAATAGAAAAAAGACCGTCTTTGAAGAAGCAGGGTTTGATTAGACGTGCTGTAGCTGCTCAATAACCTGATGAAAATAGATTGAGACAGACAGATACAGTAGGCAAAACATTTAGTGAAGGGGTGCAGTGCAGTTGTAGAAAGGGTGTGGCTCAGTAAAGGTGTTTTAAAAAGAGGGTGTGTTTCCCCCTTTTGTTCAATGGGCGGATTCGATTATGCTGAGCTGCGGTGCACCCGTCTATGGTCGATGACGTTTCCGGGCAAAAGCAGTGAGACAGGAGCGCCCTTCTCAAATGAACAGTAATCTGCGCAGCTCCATCATGTTGTCAACAAGGCAGCATGGTGCATCATCCAGAAACATACATCTCTTTTCCATAAAATATATGTTTGAATTGTCAAACTAATTTTAACTGGGAAGGCGGATAAATCGTTTTTATCAAAAGCAATCACTTTTACATCTGAAAATACAGAATCCTACTCGTTACTCCACGTGCTTAATTATGTCACTTTTGTTTTGGGCCAATTTCGCTGTGGGCTTTGAACGGGCTCACGAATGCAATCAAGCTTCACCCGGTGTAAAACACCCTAACGGGCGCCCGGGCCAGATTAATCGAATCCCCTCAGTGACTGCACCTGCGCTCTACTGTAATTTCCCGGTCATTACCAAAAGTGCCGATTTCAATCATCACTGACGAACATTTCCGTCAAAGCACGAATATATTACCATTAACTTTAATCTGAACAATGTATCGAACATCCAAAGAAACCAAGTGAATCTCTCCCCGGGAAAATGCCGAGCGAGCAGACAAAAACGGCACCTGGGAACATTACAGAGAAAAAATCAACACATCAACAAGGGGTAAGCAAGGAAACAACCTGTTGTTAGTTAACATAAACTTTTTAAACGTCGTTAAAAGGTCTAATTTCACCTTTTTGTGAATATTGGATTGTTTTGGAATTTATGGAAAACGAATGGAACCATCGTTATTTGTAGTTCTATAAAGTAATCTAACCCGTATGTCCTCATTCCTCTGACATCCGATGTAGTGGAAAGTGCAACACCCTACTAGCCTATAGGTCACCATTTTCTACCTCAGTAAAATTAGTTTTGTACTGGATATTCGGTTTTCTCTACCCGATAGCTATTGAACCAAGCATACCATGATAATGAAGATGATGTATTCTGAATCAGGAGTGGATGGATAAAAATTCACAGCTCTTTTTGTTGTTGAAATGTGGGGCTTTTAATCTTTAATATCTCTTACACAACACATTCCATGATAATGAAAATGATATATTCTGAATCGGAACAGGATGGACAAAGATTCACAGCTATTATTGTTCAAATTACATTTTATTTTTGGGGGGAGGCTTTCAATCTTTAATAACACTAACACAAAGCATGCCGAGACTATGAAAAGGATATATTCTGCATCGGTGGAGGATCTACAGATTTTGTTTTTAAACATTTTAATTTTGATCACCTGCCTCCTCCATCTCACCAACCTGCTATTTAACATTTTATGCAGTGGGCTAAACCAGGGCCACACAGAGTGATTCTTAGTAGTCTTAAACAAATCTACTTTGAAACAAAAGTATACACCTCACACATGGTTATGGGCCTAAAAAAATAGTTTAAATGTGTTCAATTTTGAGTTGCATTGCAATATAACTTTTTATATACATCACTAAATATAACAAAACTGTTTGACATAGAAACACCAGACTTGTCAGTAAAAAAACCATTGAGAGGTTTATACCCAAGATAGTTTAATACTGGATATTTGAACCAAGCATGCCATAACTATGAAGATGGTATATTCTGAATCAGGGAAGGATGGACAAAACCCACAGCTTAAAAAAAAAATCTGTAATAACTCTTACACAAAACGTGCCATGACTATGAAAATGATATATTCTGAATCGGGGGGGAGGATGGATTAAAAATCCATGGCTTTTGGTTTTTGGAAATTCAGATTTTGTTTTTGGAGGGTAGGGGATTCAATCTTCAATAGCTCTTACACAAAGTGCGCCATGACAATGACAATTCTATATATAATTGTCATTGTCATGGTGCATTCAGAATATACCATCTTCAGAGTGATGGCATGCCTGGTTCAAATATCCAATATAAAACTACCTTGGGTATAAACCTCTCAATGTTTATTTCAGAGACATAATCAAAGTTAAGACTATCAACATTTCAGTTGATACAGACTTATCATCAATCCATCACATTGCTCTCATTTTATTGTTTGTTTTGCATAACCTATTGTAGCCCATTCTATAACAACTACCTGTAGGCTACTCTTTCTACTCCTTTTATGACTTACAATGTGTCATGATGATGATGATGATGAGGCAGGCGGATGGTAGTGGCCTAAATCAAAGGAATGGCAGTTCTCAAAACTGAACTGCCATTTTCACCTGAACTCCGTCCTCTTGGTGTCCTTAGTTCTTCTCTTTTCTGTCTGTTTAGCCGACTGGTCCACTGACAACACACACACATAAATAGAGGCAATAGTTCCTATTTTGTTGTGAGTTAAATTCTTTGCCTTGCAGGGGAGGAAGCAGAATGAGTGCTTGCATCAGTTGCACTGGATGGCACAACAGTGACAGCTCTAGAGGTCACACGCAATGGTTTACAAAGACTGCATGACAATGTCATATTTCCTGATGTGTGAACCACACCCATATCTGTAAACCTGGACTCTATAGCTATGCCTACCATTGTCACTGACTGTGTTCACCTTAAACAATGTGCAGTCCCAGTGTCTCATACAAGTTCAAATAGAGGGGGGGTACTTTACTTGTGACATGGAATCCAACTTTTCAACATTAAGGCATGACATCGTTATAGGTTATTCTGATAGAGGATCTGTCTGACAGTTGTGAATGTGTTCTATCTGTTCTAGAGTCCAGCACAGCTGAATGGGTTTAATTTAGCTCATGATGTCACCAATCCCTCATCCCAGCCACAGTTTGAGTCCCGCCCCCCGTCCCCTGCACCCCCACCAGACCCACTTATTCTCCCAAGAGAGCAGTGGGGTGGGAAGTATGAGTTTCTGCTCTCTTGTATCGGCTACTGTGTGGGACTGGGGAATGTGTGGAGGTTTCCCTACCTCTGCTACCGCAATGGAGGAGGTGAGTAACCCACAGCCAAGCTGGATTTTAGCCCTCATACACTTCACACTGCCCCTCAGACTCTAAGTATGAATGAAGCTGTATTATTGTATTGAAATGGATGTGTATTATGTTACCTTGGCCTTCCGGTCCGCACTGTCCTCTCCTCTCTGTGGATTGTGCTGCAGAGTTCATCTGAGAGCGGAAACCAAAGCCACGCAATCACAGGCAGCCAGTGGTGCTAGAAAGCCAACACACACCTGTGCACAGAAAAACACACCTTAAGACAGTCTACTGAATGGTTCATTCAAAACTATAGTAAACAAATTTCAGCTCCCCATGTGAAGCTAGCACATGCTGAGACTTCAATAGTTGAGGGATAGAAAAACCCTCTGCTGGCTGGCAGCTTTCCAGATGTAGTAAGTGATTATATAGCCATAGTGCTATTTGTAGGACATACCCGTACATGCCATGTATCCGTGTAACTAGCAGCTCAGTGTTATAACAATTAAATTAATGAGGGATGTCGCCTCTTGTATCACCCATTTCCTGTTTGACTTGTGGCCTCCTCTGTCCCCAGGTGTGTTCCTCATCCCCTACTTCATCATGCTCTTCTTCACCGGTGTCCCCCTCTTTCTCATGGAGCTCAGTCTAGGCCAGTATGGAGCTGCTGGACCAATCACAGTGTGGAAGTGCTGCCCCCTCCTCAAAGGTAAACCTCCATGACCCCCATGCCTCCATTGTCCTCTCAACACTCCATAATTGTCCACCAACACTGATTAGCCTCAATCTTATGTTCGCCAACATCGAAAGCTCCCTCATCTGGACTACACACATCAATCTGCCTCTGTGTCTCTTTATAGGCATTGGCATTGGGATGCTTTGTGTGTCTATGCTGGTGTGCCTCTACTACAACGTGATCATAGCCTGGACCTTCTACTACCTGGGCAGCTCTTTCCAGAGCCCCCTGCCCTGGTCCTGTGATGCCCCAGCCAATGCTTACCTCTGTGGGAACGCCACACTGAACAGCTCCTCTGGCAGAGCCCTCAGCCCCTCAGAGGTCTTCTGGAAGTAAGGGCTCTTTCACCACTGTAGAGTGTTTTTCTCAAAAAATGATTGAATGTCCTTTGCATGATTGAATTCAGATTAGGATTGGTTTATCGTGGGGGAATTAGCGTCATGCTGGCCCTCAACTGTATTGAAATATTGATGACCATGAAATGCCTGAAATGTTCTCCTTCAAAAAGTCTGTGCTGTGTGTACACTGTGCTGTATGTGTTCATGTCGTTAAGGAGATGAGCTGACTTTACTATATGATGTAACATCTATCTCCTGTTAAAAATGTCTCTGTTTGCTGGGTCTATCCAACTAGTTTTGGCTAGAGGTCTGAATACTCTGTGTGTGTTTGCTCGGTGTGTTGTGTTCCAGTGAGCGTGTTCTGGGTGTGGTGAACAGTAAGGGCCTCCATGACCCTGGTCCTGTCAGGTGGCCCCTGGCTCTCTGCCTCCTTGCTGCCTGGGTCATCATCTTCTTCTGCATGCTCAAGGGCATCCGCAGCTCTGGCAAGGTGATATAACACACACGTCATCAGAATACACACACACCTTTAAACACAGACATACTCATGTTACGCAAACATGCCCTCAAAACAAACATCCTTGCACTTGGTGTTGCGATGTACTTAAGAGCTGTTTCTTTAACTTTGTAGGTGGTTTATGTGACTGCGACGTTCCCGTACTTCGTGCTGATCGTTTTGATCATCAGGGGTGCTACACTGGAGGGGTCACTTCAGGGTGTGGCCTTCTACCTCACCCCTGACTGGGGTCGGCTGGCCAGTGCACAGGTAAACTACATCCCCTAGTGGAGACAGGCTGGTAGAATCTCTAGAGTAAAGTCAAGTTAGTTTGTTTTTGTGTGTATTTGTCTACCTGTAATGATGAGTGTCAAGGCTCTTGGTGCTCTTGGCCAACAAAGTATACAGCATGTCTTAACTGTCACCGTTCACCTTGTAGGTGTGGAACGATGCTGCCTCACAGGTCTTCTACTCGTTGGGGATTGGTGTTGGGGGGCTGCTCTCCATGGCCTCCTACAATAAGTTTGACAACAATGTCATCAGGTCAGTTGTACTCTACTCTACTACTGTTCTCTCTGAGGCTACAGGCATGCTGGGAAACTGAGTATATCGAACATTGTGTTGCTTTCAGGGACTGTCTGGTCATCACCATAGGGAACTGCAGCACCAGCTTCTTTGCGGGCTTCGCCATATTCTCAATCCTGGGTCACATGGCCTGGAGGAAGGGAGTGCCTGTTGGCGAGGTGGCAGATACAGGTAGCTCTCAATGAGCCAGTCACTCCACTTGTATTAACAAGCAATCAATCAAATGTATTTATAAAGCCGTTTTTACATCAGCCGATGTCATAAAGTGCTATACAGAAACCCAGCCTAAAACAGCAAGCAATGCAGATGTAGAAGCACATTTCTGTTACGGTTATGACATGGTCATAACAATATACCCAGTTATTATCATGGCATTAAAAAGCTATTTTTATGGCAAAAATAAGCTCATTATTGTTCTTGCTCCAGGTCCTGGTTTGGCATTTGTGGCGTACCCAGAAGCCCTTGCTCTACTGCCAGGCTCGGTGTTCTGGTCCATCCTCTTCTTCCTCATGCTTTTCATGCTGGGGGTCGACACTCTGGTAAACCACAGCCTTGTTCTGTATTGAACCCCTATGTCTTTGAACTAACAAAACGTATACATCTAACATCCCGCTCCCTGTCTTCTGGCCCTGTTTTCACTCTGTAGTTTGGTAACATGGAGGGCATCACCACGGCCGTGCTGGATGAGTTCCCACAGCTCAGAGCTAACATGAAGCAAAAGTCTCTGTTCCTGGGACTGCTGTGTTTCGGCTTCTATCTAATGGGACTGCTGTTGATCACTGATGTGAGTTTGTATTGAAGTATTTGTGTGTGTGTGTCTGTGTGTGTGTACTGATGTCTGTCTCTCCATAGGGAGGGATTTATTGGTTCACCCTCATCGACTCCTTCGCCACTAGCTTCGGCCTCATCATCATCACCCTCTTCATGTGCATTGGCATCTCCTTCTTCTATGGTACACCATGCAACTCCAGCTCCATACCCTGCATGCTACATTCCACATACTAACTAAACATACTAACCACTATTCAGACATGCCACACACTTACTGCATGTCAATAGTGTCTTCAGATACTCTGACTAATCAGCATGCATGTGTGTCTGCATTCTGTAACATTCACAGGAGTGAACCAGTTTTGCCAGGACATCATTGACATGATCTGTCGCTGTCCTCCCTGGTGCAGCAAAGTGCTGCTCTACTTTAAAGCATGCTGGGTATTCTGCACCCCATTTCTCCTACTGGTGAGTCAGACCCTCTACCTTTACATTATGTCTCTGAAAAAGCATCCCTCTGTCTAAAATCCACCCTTTGTTGCACCCTGACAGTGGTGAATAATTTAAAGAGACTGACATTCTATCCCCTTTTCCCCCGGCTGTGTTCTCTATGGGTTTATTTTCAATCACCCCTCATGTATGCACAGTATGTCTGATATGTGTATGTAGTAGCTGTTGAATAGAAACATAAATGAGTGAACTAACCAAGTGTCCTGAGCCAGAAAGAGAGAATGGATCATACCATAGAGGCTCTGCCTGGATTATCATACAGACGTCTGTTTAAGAGTCTGTGCATGCTCTGCCGCACTCTGCTGCGTCTGTCTGGGTGTTGGTCTATCTCTCCAAAGCTACTGTGAGTTTTTGATCACTGCTTTGATTCCATGGTTGCTGTTAAACTTTCTTAGTGTAGTTGCCTTTGTTTCACATGCCCCTCTGTTTCTGTGTTCCTGTGCATCCAGATCATTCTGACCTATATCTTCATTGAGATGTACAACACCCCGCTGCAGTATGGTGCCTATGTGTATCCTCGCTGGGGCAAGGCACTGGGCGTGTGCATGGGTGCCACCTGCTGTCTGCAGATCCCCATTTGGGCCATCGTGGCCATCAGCAAGGAGTCTGGGACACTGAAAAACGTCAGTACCGTCTGCCCCATGTTCCCCTTGTCTGTCATTACACAAGCCATGTTACATGGCTATACGAATTGTCCTAAGGGGACAAATAAATCTGTATTGAAATGACTTGAATACTGAAGCCACACTAAGAACACATTAAACACTTGATAGGTTAAAGGCTGCCAGTGTGCAAATAATTTAAGGGTTACATCAGTTATGAAAATAAACAGTCACATGCCATTCAGTTTAAAAATCTCTTTATTAATCTTTCTCTCTCCATTCAGCGTTTTAAGAAATCCATTCGACCTCTAAATTCCTGGAGGGGGAACAACTTGAACAACAGTGGAGGAGGAGAGGAACGAGTAGAGCCGGAGAGGATGGAGGCACCGTTCACGGTAAACCTGACAGACAGAGACACTGTCAACCTTACCGAGGTGGATTTCACAGCTATAGCCTGGGAAAATGGGACAGAGGCATGACCCTTCCTCACTGGTGGAGGTGAAGAGTATATCATCACCTGCAGAACTTTGTATGAAGAGACAAAGTAAGGATGTCACTGTCCAGGCATCATACCCTGCCAGCCAGAAGGATACCATTTTGCCATTTGCTATACTGACACTTTAAAGATAATTTTTAAAACAAAGACTACTTAGAAAATGTATCGGATTGTCCTTCAGGACAATGTGAATTGGTGGTTTTATTTATGCTTTAAAAATATATTTTACATTGTCTATTTACAATTTTGTTAGTGTGTATATAGCCTACAGGCCATGGCTGCAGCATGCATACACAGAGACCATGGGTGTATTCACTAAGAACTTAACAGAATGAAACGGGGAGGGACCTACCGGAATTGCTCCAATAGAAACTAGTTTTTACTGCAAAACATTTTAGTCTACACTCTTATCCGGAGCGACTTACAGCCTTGCTCAAGGGCACATCAACAGATTGTTTTACCTAGTCAGCTCAGGGATTCAAACCAGTGACCTTTCAGTTACTGGCCCAATGCTATTAACTATTAGGCTACATTTTTCATTTGAAATAAATTGTTTCTGTTGCCAAATGTTTTGGTCTAATGTTTACACCCCATGTTTTTCTTCATGAGAGGACAAATGTAGCGGTGCAGGGCTGTTTCAGTGTCCGCTAACAAAGAGATGCTATAGGACGAGAATCACTGTGTGTGGTCTTCATCTCATCTCTATTCTGATCTGTAGCTCACCAGAGGACTAGCTGTGCAAAGAAATAAAACATATATCATTTTAATGTTAGGCTACTGTACATCTGTTTTTGTCATGTTTTCGTGCTGTTGGTGGGTATACAGAGGGCAGTTCTTTATTGACTGTATAGCTAGGTGAAACTTTGACTAGAGATTTATTTTATTTGAACCTTTATTTAACTAGGCAAGTCAGATAAGAACAAATTCTTATTTACAATGATGGCCTACCAAAAGGCCTCCTGCGGGGAGGGGGCTGGGGTAAAACATTTAAAATATAGGACAAAACACACATAACGAGAGACACCACAACACTACATAAAGAGCATGGCAGCAACACAACATGGCAGCAGCACATGTTTGGTGTCTCTTAAACATTATTTTTGTGTGTCGTTTTTACTAAGCCATTTATTTTGCACCAATACAAGGCAGTTCGTCCATGGCACAATGTATAAATTGCTCTGGTGGTGGAACATTTGGACCTACACACAGATGGCGCCAAAGACGAATGTCAGATTGGCGCGGAGATGACGTCTGGCGGATGTCACGTATGCGACATTTTCCCGCGGTTTCTTTCTTCTGAGAATCGAAGACCTGAATCCGTAGTAGGATTTCAGGAAGCTGACCAGTAAAACCGGGGTTTGTACGGGACCAAATTGGGATATAAACGAAGTAAACTATTAAAAAGGCCATACAATAGAAAACAGATCCATTTAATAATTTAGCTTGAATAATCTGATAACCCACAAAGATGCCTCCCAAAAAACGCAACTCTGGAGCAGCACAGAACAAGGAAATGAAGCCCAGCATAAAAAACGCCTCCCCGGACAAGGAGAATCCAGAATTATCAATTGAAAAGTAAGCAGCCCGTCCATCCATCGTATTTAACAAGATAATTGTTAACATATAACGTACCCGGTTATGTTACTGACTACAATGTAACGTTATTTTCTTTCTGTAAAACGATCGTTTGCTAACTATTTGCTAGCTAACGTAACGTTACCAACAACACCCCCCCCCCCCCACGAAAACAAGTCAAGACGAACAGCTGGGAAAACATGCTAACTAGTTATCAATCAGTAGCTAGCTAGCTATTATTTCGGAATGTGTGACATGCCCATTGTCTTATTTGTTACAAGTTTACTTTTTAAGTTTAGTAACATCAAGCTGTTATTTTCCAGCTATTTAGCTATTTTAGGTGGCTAGATAGCTAGATTCTAAAACAAATTTGTTTCAGTAGCTAGCTACTAGCTAGCTAAGCATCTTGCCAAATGACAAACTTAGCTACTATAGCCATCTCACGACTGTCATCACTTTCACTAATGGGAACACAACTTTCATAGAGCCCCTGATCACGGTTCATAAATATTATTTCCCACTTCAGAAATCGTGTTCAACGTTAGTAAGAATGGACACCGCAACATTTGGGTCTGAACTACAAGGCCTACCATTGAGTGTTAGAATGATGGTGTTAAAGCTAGAGTACGTAGTTGAAACCATAACAAAGGGGAACCCCTTGCCTCTGTTTTGGTAAAAAGATGAGAAAATATATCTGCTCTCATATTCATAAACATCTATGGATGCAAGGACTGAACATCCATGATATCAATAGTATAGTTTTAAGCATGTTTTGAGGCGTTATCGTTTGTTTACATTTACGTTATTTATAAACATTGGAGTAAAACAAGCTTATATTTGGGGTTCTGATGGGGTGCAACAATTGAACTAAGCTCATGAGGCATTTATACGTTATATTCTTTAAGAATCAATGGGTATATATCATTCATTTAGTTTAAAAAAATGGATATAGCAAGACAATGACAAAACACACTAATTCTACATCAACAACTACATGTACTTATTGCCCCCCTCACAAAATCATGACTGTCAAAAGTGATTTTGTTACTATTCTGAGTGCACCATGTCCAAACTAAGTATGGTTGATCTAAATGTGTCTGACTTTTTATCTTTTTTTGAATCATCAGGCACCAAGAAAAGGATGCAGACTTTATGACTCTGTGTCAGAGTCTCCAGGTGATAGATGCTGTGTGTGATCGTGCTTGGACAATATGGAAGGCAGTTCAGGCCTCAGTGGACAAAGTTCTTGTACGTATCCACCCATTGTCTCCAAGTTACTAGTAGACTATACAATGTGTTTTACCTACTGATACCCTTTCTGTCTGCTCTGATGATTGAACGCTTATAGTGAATAAACAACTGAACCATAACTCTCTGTCTCTGAAATAAACTATATTCAAGGCTATTCACACAGACTGACGATGCATTGTTTTACTTCTCTCTCTCTCTCTCTCTCGACACAGGACACTCAAAAAAGGCTTTGGGCTGCTTGTCTGTTTGTGGCTGTGATAGACTTGGAAGTTGCAAGTTTTACCTTTACTCAAATCCTGAAGGCAGTGGATCTGAAGTAAGTACTAGATTCAGGCGTTCCAGTAGGGCCTTTGTCAGTACCAGTTCCCAGATCAGTTGATGTTTTCCCCTGGCAACACTCTTTTGAGTCGCTTACTCACTGGCCGGGTTGGGTTGATTACTTTCTAAACGTAATCCGTTACATTTACTAGTTACCTGTCCAGAATTGTAATCAGTAACAACTTGGGTTACTCAAACTCAGTTACAATCTGATTACTTTAAATTACTTTCAGATGACTTTCCCCTTAAGAGGCATTAGAAGAAGACAAAAATGAATATTACCAATTGAACATCTATTGCAGGATAAATCAATATTAAAGTTTACATAGATGACCATCATTGGATGTTCCATTTTAATTTCTGGGTTGGTTATGTAGGATTCTTCTAACCCATTTCTTTCTACAACAGATAACACAGTTAGGCTGTCTTTACATTATTACCCAACATCTGTCAGATTTACTGTCATTACAATTCATTTAATACCCCTTGATCTTCAATAATAGGACATGGAAATATAGATTAGCCGAACTGTTTTACCTGAGCATAACCCAAAAACGACTTGTTAGCATGCTCTGTTCTTGATTTTGTTGTCATGAACAACTGATTGGACTCATTGCTTTGAGTTGGAAAATAAATGCTGATTTCGGAATGGTATGCTTTGAGCACTACCAAAAAGTGCTATTTGCATGTGAAATATGTATGCCATATGCTGCATTTGATATAGATCTATTGATTATGTTTTTGTTGGTGATATTTAGATAATCAAAAGTGTGAGTTTGAGCATATGTCTGTTAGGCCTATGGACTTTTTTGTTGTTGCATGAATTAGATAATAAATAAAAGCCCCACTCATGGTCTTCTTAAATTAAGCCGGTTCTTGACAGTATTGAGAATAAAAAGAGAACTTCCTCAAACTTGTATTCTATTGGCTGGGATCCACACTATGCAGGTGGTACAAGAGTATATTTTTCACTGGCTGTCCTGGTCGCAAAAACAAGGATTGATAGGCAGCTTAAACTTCTTCAATTCAACTATTATTGGGGTAAAATACACATACATTTGTGAACAGCCATCCATAACTACAATCTGTAAGGGGCAAATAGCTAAATGAGAGAACAGCAGTGTGATTCACATCAATGCATTTTGTAGCTATATCAATAATGTAAATCTGTATTGCCCGAAGGCTTCACTGCTGTTGTCATTACCTCAGAACTTTTATTCAAATTGGATAATCTTTCGATGCCGACAGCAGTTGCGCCATTGAAAGACAGCATGAACTTTAGCCTACAATAGCCTATTCCTGCTCGTTTCCCACAAACCGTGGAGTTTGGTCGGGGAGTCGTTGATGCAGCCGCTCTTCTGTTTTTCTGCCTCTTTATGCTGTGTGCATTAGACAAACTGGATGGATATTGATGATGTAGGCTAAATTAAGTATATCAAGCGTTAATGAAATGTTATGCTGCTGTGGCAGTACTGTGGATATTTAAACTAGCTAGCTAACTACAGGGACTTACCTGGTGACCGCATCTCTCAAGCCATGCATCTTTGGATACCGGGAGACAGACTGGAAAACGGGTATAACCGGGCGTGCGAGCTCCGTACAGGACAGACCAACCAACGGACAAGGTGGGGGACGGCGAACTTGACGGCATCACAATGACTTGCAGGCAGTGGGTTACGACACCAACAACACATTTTCTTTTGGGGGGGATTGTACTACCACCCAAAAGGTAACTTTGGAGACTGGAAGGGCAAAAGGGCATGTGCTCTGCTCCAGTAGAGCCCTATCTGTGCATGTGCCTGCCTCTGTTATAATGAGGAATGCATATATCAGCCGAAGTCTCTGTTCAAAGTTCAGGCCTTAACCCAAACATAACTGGTGTTCGGCCAAGTGAACTCATTCCAATTATTGTTTACAATTAGATGCAGTTCTAGCAGTTTTGTGTGTCCTCTTGTGTGTAGCGTGAAGCAGTTCCTGGGCCTGCTGAAGAAGATGGATGTGAACCTGGACACCATCAGCACCAAGGTGAACTCCGCAGTGACACGCCTGGAGAAGAAGTATGACGTGTCACGGGCACTCTACCAGAGGTTTGAGAAGTGCGTGGGAATATCGTAACGTCATGTTTCCTAATGCCTAGTTTTGATATCTAACTGTGCTGTACCTCTAGATGGCAGTGTAGTTTCTCTGGACCCTTTTGTCAGCTTTTATTGTTATCCAACTTTTTAGATTTTCACAAAAATGCAAACTTCAGAGTACACAACCTGAACTTGAGCTGTTTAGTAATGTAATTATGTTCCCAAAACGGTTTTGAAATGCAATATTAATCACCACTTATCTTGCTTCAGGACATGCAGCAAAATCTATGCAGAAGACTCAGAAGCAAAGTAAGTGAATAAAAAGTACAGGAATACCACTAATTTGAATGATAATCCCTGCCACAATGCTGATCATTGCTATCTTTTAAACCGTGTCTTCACTCAGTCCCGGTTATCCAATAGTAAATGAGGGTCAATGTTGATAATGGGGAGTTTGCTCCCAACATCTTGTGTAATGTCAATAATGCTCTCTGTTCCAGGGGGAAAGAAATACTGCGGAGCTGCTGGACAATGTTCCTTTTGGCTAAGGGTGGGTCAGCACTTGTTGATCACTAACGTTGTAAATGGTTTTTTTCCAAGGCGAAGAACAACATACACGTTTGTAGATGTAGGGCTCTGAGATGGTTTCCATCTTCCACTCGTTATGTTTTCCCTCTCCATGTCATCTCAATAGTTCTGGCGAGATAAACAGCAGGTTTCTGGCCATCGGTCTGTTTCTCCCATGACGCTGTTAAGACTGGCCGGTATTATGATACTGCTCCTGATGTGCGTTGTGTCTACTGTCTGCAGGAAGGGCTCTGCAGATGGAGGATGACCTGGTCATATCCTTCCATCTGATGGTGTGTGTTCTGGAGTTCTTCATCAGGCGTTGCCCGCCCAGCCTTCTGCAACCACTTTACCGTAAGACTCCTTTCCCTCTACTACTGCAAGCCTCAGGCCCTGGGATAGACATGCTCTTCCATTTGCATTGGTCAACTGCCCCTATGAATATATTATCACTCTCATTACTCAACTAAAAACGGGGAAAGTTACCTTTTTAACATAACACATATGTTCAGTGTGTTCTATTACCACAGGTCTGATACGTTCTGTAGATGAATGGTTATAAAATCTAACCTTTTAACCCTTGCCCTCAGAATTGGTCATCAGCACAGCCCAAAGCCCCCCAACAAGAACCTCCCGTCGCAATCAGAGCAAAGCCAAACCCCGTCAAGCCCCGCCAGAGGTGGATGTGCAGCTCCTGGAGACCCTCTGCAAAGAGAACGACTGCAGCGTGGAAGAGGTTCACACAACGTTTTCACTCCTTTACACTCGTGGCTTGTCAAGCTTGTTGTAGCTTTAGATCCCAGTCCCCCAGTCGTCAAAATTCACTACCCCTTTAGTGTTCTAAATAAAAAATTATTGGTAGCACTGGTGCTCCCAACTTAAAATATTTTTTACATTGCTTGAGATACATATAGGACCGATACAGATACTTATATTGGGCCTCAATTAATTCTAACTACTTTTTAAAGCACATGTTGTGCCCTAGACACTAATATGTAACATCAAATACATTTTTTTTCTTTAAATAAAAGCTAAAATGTTGATATGAATACCTGTCATCGAAATGACAGTCAATTGTGGAATATTAGGTTTTTAAATTGTGTAAAAACACTATTTTCCTTTTGAGGTGCATGTTAAATTGTGCACAGTCTCTTTAAAAACATCAAATTTGTGATGACGACATGCAAGCGATCTGTCATTTATTTATTGCTATGATCATTGATCTCCTGAAGAAGAAGCTATACCTTTCTTTCGGTGTCCCCAAATAATATTTGGATATACTGGTAAAGTTGTTAGCTAGCTAGCCAATGAGGTAACATTGAAAAAAGTGTAAACTAATGGTTAATGCGGGGGTTTTAGAACTGCCCACGACACGGTTTATGAAAGTAAAATCGTCCCCGGCGATCTGCTATAGGAAGATACAGTTGTTGGTACTATGGGTCAGATCATATGAACTTGTCGGGCTAGAAGCAAGCCGTTTTTGCTGAAGTAATTGCACAACTATGACGCTAACGAATCTGCACTCGCTTGTTTCTCTTGGGCACTTGGAAACAACGGTACAGCGACGCCTTTATTTACAACAGGTATTATCTGGCAGACTGTTATCACAGTGCTCCCAAAATAAAACTCCTGATTGCACAGCAAAATATATGGTATTGGTCCTACTTTAGAGACCTGCCTTGTATTGTTTTTACATTGTTGCATTTTACGTGTGTGTGACTGTCCTTGTCTAAGTGTATCAATATTTTGTTACTTGTCATGTTTTTTTTTTGTGGACCCCAGGAAGAATAGCTGCTGCATCTGTTAAAGTTAATGGGGATCCAAATAAACAAACACCCAATCCACTTAAGGACAAAATTCAAATGAACGTTTATTAGTCTCATACACAGTTTAGCAGATGTTATAGTTGGTGCAGCGAAATGCTTGTTACTAACAGTGCAGTCAAACAAGTAATATAATAATAATCAAAAATAGAAACACGAAATCACGAATGTCAGGGTGAATTTAGTTAACCCAAACAAAACTGTATCAGTAATCCAAATGTAATCCATGCTTATATACAGCAGAAAGATATACGAAGAATGATATGTACAGTAGTAGATGTATTAGAATGAGCTATGTGAAGAATACAGTGCTTTCGGAATGTATTCAGACCCCTTCACTTTTTATACATTTTGTTACGTTAGACTTATTCTAAAATGAGGAAAAATTATTTAATCCAATCTACAGACAATGCCCCATAATGACAAAGCTTTTTAGAAATCTTGTAAATTAATAACAAAACCTTATCTACATGAGTATACCATATCCTTGAGATGTTTCTACAACCCAATTTCGTAGTATCCAATTGTTAGTAGCTACTATCTTGTCTCATCGCTACAACGATGAGACAAAGGTTGAAAGTCATGCGTCCTCCGATACACAACCCAACCAAGCCGCACTGCTTCTTAACACAGCGCGCATCCAACCCGGAAGCCAGCCGCACCAATGTGTCAGAGGAAACACTGTGCACCTGGCAACCTTGGTTAGCGCGCACTGCGCCCAGCCCGCCACAGGAGTCGCTGGTGCGCGATGAGACAAGGATATCCCTACCAGCCAAACCCTCCCTAACCCGGACGACGCTAGGGCAATTGTGCGTCGCCCCACGGACCTCCCGGTCGCGGCCGGTTATGACAGAACCTGGGCGCGAACCCAGAATCTCTGGTGGCACAGCTGGCGCTGCAGTACAGCACCCTTAACCACTGCGCCACCCGGGAGGCTTGTTTCTACAACTTGATTGGAGTCCACCTGTGGTAAATACAATTGATTGGACATGGTTTGGAAAGGCACACACCGGTCTATATAAGGTCCCAAGGTTGACAATGGATGTCAGATCAAAAACCAAGCCGCGAGGTCAACGGAGTTGTCCATAGAGCTCTGAGACAGGATTGTGTCGAGGCACAGGTCTTGGGAAGGATACCAAAATATTTCTGCAGCATTGAAGTTCCCGAAGAACACAGTGGCCTCCTCCGTTCTTAAATTGAAGGAGTTTGGAACCCCCAAGACTATTCATGGAGCTGGCCACCCGGCCAAACTGAGCAATCGGGAGAGAAGGGCCTTGGTAAGGGAGGTGACCAAGAACCCCGATGGTCACTCTGACAGAGTTCCTTTGTGGAGATAGTTGTCTTTCTGGAAGGTTCTCCCATCTCTGCAGCACTACACCAATAAGGCCTTTATGGTAGTGGCCAGGCGGAAACCACTCCTCAGTAAAAGGCATATGACAGCCCACTTGGAAAATTTAATCAATTTTAGAATAAGGGTGTAACTTAACAAAATGTAGAGAAAGTGAAAGGGTCTGAATACTTTCTGTACACAGTGTATAAAATGGCTTAATGTTTGTGGTTCAGCCTGTTCATTTCCATGGCTGTGTTTGTTTGGGTGTCATCTCATTGGTTTCATTGGTACTTGTGTTCAAGGTGAAGAGCGTGTACCAGACTAGTTTCTCTGCTTTCCTGGACTCCATGAGCCTCTCTGGGACTCGGGACCTTCCTCAGGTAGGAACCACACACTACATTAAATGCTGGAGCTTATTGCTATGACCCAGGTTATATAGAAAATAAGTTCACTAACAATGGTGTCTGTTCAATAATCAGTTGCTAGTAGTAATATCTCTAGCAGACCCACCATATTTCATAACTATATGACAGCCATTGCAAAACAGATCAGTGTTTTTCAGGCAGTGTGCGTGTCTGAAAGCTGTTCTGTCAGGATGTGTTTGTACTGCAATGTTTGGCAGCTGGATTTTCATTAGATGTGGTATCTCAGGACAGTATATTACAGGGGCAGGTATGGAGAAGAAATAGGTTTTAATATTGACTTTGAATTGACAACGATTTGTTTTAATTCAGGACTATTTCCCCACTAGCCAGGAAACAGTCACAAGGATTGACAAAGGCGGCAGTTTAATGTGCTATTTATCTCTGCCAGGACAGTAGCTACATTTGACGTGTGATGTTGGTTTGTCGTAACGACTCGATAACGAATGGTCTCCAGTCATGGGTATTATGATTCATGGTGGCAGTCTGCCTAAATCGTCATGGTAGAGGTCTTTTCCACCCCCCCAACACAAAGCCACACCTTTATACTAAACTGCTGCAGTTTCTGTGTAATTGTGAAATTTACCTGGAATACCCATGATGTTACTGAATTCCTGTCAGAGCCCGTCTTGACCTCCTGTTGACGTTTCAGGCGACTGACCTCAGCAAGCAGTATGAGGAACTCTACTTCAAGAGTAGAGACTTTGACAGTAGGCTGTTCTTGGATAATGACGAGACCCTTCTCACTCCCAAAGTAGAACCGTAAGTAGAACCACAAGTAATGATGTTTCCATAATTTTTGTTTCCAGTATTTTCTCTGACAAAGAAAGTCTCGCTATACCTAGTACTTCAGAGTGTATAATGTCCCCTCACCTCTCAGAATGCCGGTGGAAAGGACACCAAGGAAGAACCTGCCAGAAGATGTTGTTCTCATCCCCCCACAGACGCCTGTCAGGTGAGCCCCCTCTGACCTCCACTGGCTAGAACAGCGTGTTCACCTGGACCAACAGATACTTACTCGGATAATGTTTGAGAGTCCTGTCCACTGGGGTGTACTTGCACATCAACCGCTTCACACTACAGAACAAGGAGCTCCTGCCCTATGGGTTGTTCTGGCTCAAACGAGGCTTACCTACTTATGATGTTTGATAGGTAGTTTTGCCTTCTCAAAGTCATGTGTATTAAGCAGAAACTATTGATAGAAAAACCCTGGCGATATGAAATGGGTTCTTAATTACTTCCACCTCTTCTCTTTATAAATGGGATTACCTGTATGGGTGTGCGTTGAGTCTGTAAATCTATATGTATCAGTTCATGTGACCCTGAATACCACAAGGAGAGATCTGCTTTGATGTTTTGACGTGGCTCTCGCGTGTTTTCATTTGTGTGGCAGGTAGCCTAGTGGTTAGATCGTTGTAACTGAAAGGATGCTGGTTCGAATCCCTGAGCCGACAAGGTGAAAAAACCAACACCGCTGTCAATCACTCTGAAGGGTCGGGTTGAAAATCACACACAAATGACTCAGTTCATGGCTTTGGATTTTAGTCCTGTGTAGATATTCACACTCCTGCTAACTTCAGGTTTTCTCAAATTAGTGTTAAATCTTGTGTCCCTAGAAAGGTATACAAGTCACATGTTGGCCACGTTGCAAAATAAATGTACAAGATAATCATTTCATCTTTCAACTTCTCGCACACGTCAACGAGCATCTGCGTAGCCAGACTCTCTAAAATAGAACTTGTGGGTGATTGGAAAATGAACTGAGGTCCACACTCCAGTCCAGTTGGTGGTGGTAATGCACCTTCATGTTGGTTGCCAACCACCATATAAAGTCCACAGAAGAAGACTGATGGAGGCGAGATTACTAGAAACAAACTAGGTTTCCCCTTTTATCTGTGGATTCATTGTCGAAGTAGAGGACTCAAAATGGGTCATAATTCTACAACGATCCAAAGATCTTAATAACACTATTTACATTCCAGGACAACTTGGCTAGCAATATAGTTGGTTCAGAGTTTGTTTTTATATTTCAACCAGTGTCCTGATCGCGTCTGTGGATCGACAAAATTAGTATGCGCACGTGGATGCATGCGTGTGCCCATTCTAATCAGCATGTCAGTTGATTAAACCGTTTCTGTCTCGTAGAGTCCTAACATTATATTAATCATGTCTGTTTCACCCCATGTCTTTGCAGAGCTGCCATGAACTCCATCGCACAGTTGAGGGTTGATCTCATCACCTCTGGCGACCAGCCCTCTTCCAACCTGGCAGTGTATTTCAAGGTATTTTTCACCACGCCTGCCTTACCATTGAATCATATAGCTCAAGTCATTTTGGGGGCATGTTCCTGCCCTTTTAACACTCTCCTCCTTCCCATCTTGTGACAGAACTGCACAGTGGACCCAACAGAGGAGGTGTTGCAGCGTGTGGAGAGTCTGGGTCTGCTGTTCAGCCAGAGGTTTGGTCAGGCTGTGGGACCACGCTGTGTGGGGCTGGGCAAACAGGTACCACCTGGCTTAAATACAGCACACTATACAGAGGAATTGCACTACTTGAGACAAGGGGGGTGGTATAAACTGTTCATACAGAGGGGTTTTTCCACTTTCAGACCTGACAGAAATACTTATCATGCCACCTTGTGAAACTGGTGTATAATGTTTGGTTGATACACCACAACCCATGATACAGTGCAGGCAGACAACACCATAGGACACTGTAGTCCTAAACTCACCCCATGATAGAGTGCAGGCAGACAACACTATATGATACTGTGTAGTCCTAAACTCACCCCATGATACAGTGCAGGCAGACAACACTATATGATACTGTGTAGTCCTAAACTCACCCCATGATACAGTGCAGACAGACAACACTATATGATACTGTGTAGTCCTAAACTCACCCCATGATACAGTGCAGACAGACAACACTATATGATACTGTGTAGTCCTAAACTCACCCCATGATACAGTGCAGACAGACAACACTATATGATACTGTGTAGTCCTAAACTCACCCCATGATACAGTGCAGACAGACAACACTATATGATACTGTGTAGTCCTAAACTCACCCCATGATACAGTGCAGACAGACAACACTATATGATACTGTGTAGTCCTAAACTCATTCATGTCTTTCCCTTCTTTTCATCAGAGGTTCACCCTTGGCATCCGGTTGTATTACAGAGTCATGGAGTCCATGCTGAAATCGGTAAATGACCTGGTCTTATTCCTATTTCGGTTCTACCTCTATATTTTCTGAAATGTCTGACATATTCTGAAAAATCTATTTTTCCCCAAATAGGAAGAAAAAAGGCTGTCGGTGCAGAATTTCAGGTATGCAAGAGAACAAACTGTGCTCCTCTCACCAGAATTAAAAGGATTTGCTCTTTAATTACCCTCAACAAGCAAACATTTGAATAATATAGCTGCAGAATTTATACTGCAGTGTACTGCCCATTTCCCTGACCTAAATCATGTGATTTCCATTCCAGTAAACTACTCAATGACTCCACATTCCACACCTCGCTCCTGGCCTGCGCTTTGGAGGTCGTCATGGCAACCTATGGTGGTGAGTTTCTTCAGAAGCCACATTCACTCACTGCTAATGGATGCAGTCGTCTGGATGAACATATAGATTATTCTACCGCCCTTTAGTTTCCATATACTCACTTCTCACAGGACACACTAATAGTATTTAATAGAATTAGCAACATGCATATATGTTACAATGCAGTCTGTCATTAGTTGTAACTACTTCCCTTTTAATAACATTTCTAAACAGGATCATAATCAATATAACACTGATGAGCTATGAGTCATGATTTCACTGCCTCTGTTGTCCTCCAATCAGGGAGCACCTTCAAGAATGGTGGCTACAGCAACGGTGGTGTTCCCGTGGAGACGGACCTGTGCTTCCCATGGATCCTGGACGTGTTCCAGCTGACAGCGTTTGACTTCTACAAGGTCATCGAAAGCTTCATCAAGGCTGAGCCCAGCCTGAGCAAAGACATCGTCAAGCACCTGGAGCGCTGCGAACACCTCATCATGGAGACCATCGCCTGGAGGGAGGTAGGTCACACAGCAAGTCTTATCACCACGTAGTTACATTATGACATAACTGCAGCACTCAAGGACAGGTTGCATTCACTTTCTATCAGCAGTTTAACACCTCCAAGCCAGTGCTACCAGAGCAGTTATTGGTTTTATTGATGTCAGGGGGACTTGTTTCTGCATCTATAGATTATAGATCGTACTGTAATAGAATCGACAGTCTCTCTGGGGGCAGCCCCAGCATTGGTCATCATTGGCAGCTGCCTGTGCTGCTGTTAGGCTCCCTATGCACCAGGCTGCAGGAGAAGTAGTAGGTGAGTGGGTTGAGACAGCGGTTGGAGCTGGCCAGGGACAACACCACTGGGTGCAGAGCATTGGTGGTCCGAGCCAGGCCACAGCTGGGCAGCAGGCCTACGTGGGTCAGGGTGTGGCCCAGCAGGTTGAGTGGTGATCTTGAGTGGTGATCTTGAGTGGTGATCTTGAGTGGTGATCTTGAGTGGTGATCGAGAGAGTGGTGATCGAGAGAGTGGTGATCGAGAGAGTGGTGATCGAGAGAGTGGTGATCGAGAGAGTGGTGATCGAGAGAGTGGTGATCGAGAGAGTGGTGATCGAGAGAGTGGTGATCGAGAGAGTGGTGATCGAGAGAGTGGTGATCGAGAGAGTGGTGATCGAGAGAGTGGTGATCGAGAGAGTGGTGATCGAGAGAGTGGTGATCGAGAGAGTGGTGATCGAGAGAGTGGTGATCGAGAGAGCGGTCTGCTGGCACAGCTGTGGTGTGTTGAATGTGCCGGATGGGACGTGAAAAGTCTACAGCTCACAAGCGCACACACATGGGCTATATCAGGGTAATTTCCATCCCAGTAACTGTTCTCCCTAATAAAACACACTGTGCCTGTAAGGTGTGTAATTAACTTCAATGTCCTGTAGAAAATAATCATTCCTTTTAGTGGTTGATTTGCATTTTAATTTCCATGATAATCATCTGTATTGTAAAGGGATCACCTAGGACTTTGGTGTCTCAGTGATTTACTGGGAAAGAAGATGGCATTCAAATTCCTCCTGTACTAAACAAGATAATCTAAATCACAAGACAGTTATGTATATTCTTCTGTCTATCAAATGATATATACATGAACTTAATTTCCTTTAAAGACTCAGACATTAGTTAGAATCTAAATATTGCACAATGTCCTCATTGAATATACACTGCTCAAAAAAATAAAGGGAACACTAAAATAACACATCCTAGATCTGAATGAATGAAATATTCTTATTAAATACTTTTTTCTTTACATAGTTGAATGTGCTGACAACAAAATCACACAAATGATCAATGGAAATCAAATGTATCAACCCATGGAGGTCTGGATTTGGAGTCACACTCAAAATTAAAGTGGAAAACCACACTACAGGCTGATCCAACTTTGATGTAATGTCCTTAAAACAAGTCAAAATGAGGCTCAGTAGTGTGTGTGGCCTCCACGTGCCTGTATGACCTCCCTACAACGCCTGGGCATGCTCCTGATGAGATGGCAGATGGTCTCCTGAGGGATCTCCTCCCAGACCTGGACTAAAGCATCCAAAGCGTCCAGCATCCTGGACAGTCTGTGGTGCAACGTGGCGTTGGTGGATGGAGCGAGACATGATGTCCCAGATGTGCTCAATTGGATTCAGGTCTGGGGAACGGGCGGGCCAGTCCATAGCATCAATGCCTTCCTCTTGCAGGAACTGCTGACACACTCCAGCCACATGAGGTCTAGCATTATCTTGCATTAGGAGGAACCCCAGGGCCAACCGCACCAGCATATGGTCTCACAAGGGGTCTGAGGATCTCATCTCGGTACCTAATGGCAGTCAGGCTACCTCTGGCGAGCACATGGAGGGCTGTGCGGCCCCCCAAAGAAATGCCACCCCACACCATGACTGACCCACCGCCAAACCGGTCATGCTGAAGGATGTTGCAGGCAGCAGAACGTTCTCCACGGCGTCTCCAGACTCTGTCACGTCTGTCACGTGCTCAGTGTGAACCAGCTTTCATCTGTGAAGAGCACAGGGCGCCAGTGGCGAATTTGCCAATCTTGGTGTTCTCTGGCAAATGCCAAACGTCCTGCACGGTGTTGGGCTGTAAGCACAACCCCCACCTGTGGATGTCGGGCCCTCATACCACCCTCATGAAGTCTGTTTCTGACCGTTTGAGCAGACACATGCACATTTGTGGCCTGCTGGAGGTAATTTTGCAGGGCTCTGGCAGTGCTCCTCCTTGCACAAAGGCGGAGGTAGCGGTCCTGCTGCTGGGTTGTTGCCCTCCTACGGCCTCCTCCACGTCTCCTGATGTACTGGCCTGTCTCCTGGTAGCACCTCCATACTCTGGACACTACGCTGACAGACACAGCAAACCTTCTTGCCACAGCTTGCATTGATGTGCCATCCTGGATGAGCTGCACTACCTGAGCCACTTGTATGGGGTTGTAGACTCCGTGTCATGCTACCACTAGAGTGAAATCACCGCCAGCATTCAAAAGTGACCAAAACATCAGCCAGGAAGCATAGGAACTGAGAAGTGGTCTGTGGTTATCACCTGCAGAACCACTCCTTTATTGGGGGTGTCTTGCTAATAGCCTATAATTTCCACCTGTTGTCTATTCCATTTGCACAACAGCATGTGAAATGTATTGTCAATCAGTGTTGCTTCCTAAGTGGACAGTTTGATTTCACAGAAGTGTGATTGACTTGGAGTTACATTGTGTTGTTTAAGTGTTCCCTTTATTTTTTTGAGCAGTGTAGTAATCTAGAGGGAATTATGTTTTTTTTAAATGTTTTTTTTCAGTCAGTGGAGCAGAGGCACACAGCCTCTACTGCAGCCTAGAGTCCATACTGCAGATCAAGCACCATTACTCTAGTGCAGCCTAGAGTCCATACTGCAGATCAAGCACCATTACGCTAGTGCAGCCTAGAGTCCATACTGCAGATCAAGTACCATTACGCTAGTGCAGCCTAGAGTCCATACTGCAGATCAAGCACCATTACGCTAGTGCAGCCTAGAGTCCATACTGCAGATCAAGTACCATTACGCTAGTGCAGCCTAGAGTCCATACTGCAGATCAAGCACCATTCCGCTAGTGCAGCCTAGAGTCCATACTGCAGATCAAGCACCATTACTCTAGTGCAGACTGCACTCATTCATTTCCAGACATTTAGTCTTGTTTTCATTTATTTTATACGGTATTACATTATTGGTGAGTTTAATGTTGGAGTGCATTTTGTTTTATAATGTATAAGAAAAATAGATGTTTAAGTGGATAGATGAGTCACGGAATGTATATGTAGGAAGTAACAAAAATGTCAATGTTTTACTTGAACTTACATGACACTTCACCCATTCAATTGTATTGTGTGTCGGTCAGAGATCCTGAAGCACATGCTCCAGGCAGAGAAAATATTTACAAATGCTGATGTGGTTACTCCATGTTAACCTGGAGAACAACCCTTATCCCAAGTGTCTCTCCTTCCTAGTTCCTTGGAAAAGGAACTCTTACACAATCCTCTATAGATGACAGCCTCTATAGACGACAGCCTCAATAGACGACAGCCTCAATAGACGACAGCCTCAATAGACGACAGCCTCTATAGACGACAGCCTCTATAGACGACAGCCTCTATAGACGACAGCCTCTATAGACGACAGCCTCTATAGACGACAGCCTCTACAGCCTGATATTCTTAGCTGTGCAACATCTCAATAGTTTCCTCAGATGTTATCTATATTTGTATATTGTAGTTATTATAAATCCCATGCAGGAAAACAATCTTGAATGACACTACAGGAATTGTGTGTAAAGAGTCATCTTTGAACAGATATTGAGGAAAGGAGCATATTACCTTATGTTTCAGAAAAATTGTGATCCAAATTCTCTTATTCCGTTAGACTGATGGTCAGTGGTGTATTGGTGTCCAGCCTCTGTCCTATAGTGAAATTATGCTTGGTTTGATTTCGCTGTGGTCTTGGTCCATTTTGAAATGGAGAGGCTACGGTAATAGTTTCATATCAGTTTACGCTCATGTATGGACACCTTAATTCCCAAATACATACTGTACATTCATTATCAGGGTGGCAGGGTAGCCTAGTGGTTAGAGCGTTGGACTAGTAACCGAAAGGTTGCAAGTTCATATCCCCGAGCTGACAAGGTACAAATCTGTCATTCTTTCCCTGAACAGGCAGTTAACCCACTGTTCCTAGGCCGTCATTGAAAATAAGAATTTGTTCTGACTTGCCTAGTTAAATAAAGGTAAAAAAATAAATAATAATCTCTCCAACACACACACTAATTCAATGTTCTCTGGTCACACTGAATCAATAGTGTTGTTTAACCTCACTGTCACTAGCCCAACTCCCAGACAACCTCAGTGGTGTCGTTGACCTGTTAAGTGGTATGGTATTACATTGATGCAAGTCAATATCCTGGAGCTTGCTAGTAAAGTCTCCACATAACAGGCACCAGAGGGAAATTGCCTGATCTTCTATCTCAATCTACACATTTTATGTAGTTAGTGTCAGTGTTTTAATAAGGCTGTTATCTGAGTACTGTACCTGACTGAAACAACCTATCACTTCTCCAGTGTTATTTATGGATGTTTAGGCCTATTTGACTTGTATCAGATTTACCTCACCTTGTATGTTTGAGGATTGGTGCCAAAGCCAAACTAGAGTCTGCATACTTTCCCCACGAGGACGTGTGCTCACTAGTCTGCTTTTGTTTCACAATCCTTCCCATCAGATGAGTAGAGAATCAAATTGTATTAGTCACCTGTGCTGAATACAACAGGTATAGTAGACATTACAGTGAAATGATTTTGGTACATGTCTCTCCCCCCCCCCCCACTGAAGGTCTAATAATAATAATAATAATAGATCAACTTACCATTTCCCTCGGTCTCACCTTACGAATAGTGAGCGCGCAACTTTCAAATAATTTCCCCACTCTTCCCTACCAGCTAACCAAGGAAATTCTGACGAGCATGACAAAGTTTGAGGATATTTCTTTTTACAAAAAGTAAAGAACAGTAAATGTTATGATTTAAGTAGGAGGTCCAGGTTTCAATAAGCTATAAGATATATATTTGGCCTGGCAAAATGGTTTTATGTGTTGACTGAATGTTAGCTGATAATTACTGTATGAGTTCTACTCCGCTGGTCTCGGGAAGAAATGACATGTTCTCATTGTCTGAGACGGAGTCAAGACTGAGTAAAAACGTGTCTGACCCCGAGACACTCGATGTGGTCTCGAGACCAGTCGAGGGTTCCAACACTGCTCTCAGCTATAAGAGCACCATGCAGTCAGTGTGAGCAACAAACAGTCCCTGCTTTCCTGATTGGTTGTTAACCCCCAGTGCCCTATCTGACAGACATACAGTGCTCTCCTTCTGGTCCAAGCACACCAAGACAGTCGTGAAGAGGGCACGACAAAACCTATTCCCCTCAGGAGACTGAAAAGATTTGGCATGGGTCCTCAGATCCTCAAAAGGTTCTACGGCTGCACCATCGAGAGCAGGTTGCCAGAGCAGGTTGCAACCCACTGGTTGCATCACTGCCTGGTATGGCCATCTACCTCCACTACACTACTTCTGATGGTCTAGCCAATGGCTGATTTTAGCTCCCCAGAGACCACTGAAGAAAAATCCTTATTGGATCTTTTTTCTCTTCGGTGTTAATCCTTAATCCAACAACAAGATATTAAATCAGAACATCATTGAAAGTAATATAATTAGTATTTTATAAATCCTTAGCCATTCTCTGAATGTGTGTTTGGGTTAGTAATAATTTGTAGAGTGGCTCTATTGTTCCTCAGCAGCATTTATTCACTATTCTGAATGTCTAAAGAATCCATATGTTGTTCAGAAATAATGGACATTTTGAACTCTTGTGGTGGTGATTTGACAACATTACAAGACCGGGAGGGGGACGAGGGGTCAGTAAAAACCGATACCAGAAAAATGTGACTCCAATGCAAGACCATGATTGTAATTAGTTGTACATTTAGATTAGGAAATGCGTAGCCTAATGGTTGTGTTTGTATTCTTGTGATTGGGACCTAGTGGCAGAGTGAATGGACTGCTTATCCTGAACATCATGCTGTGTGTGCCTGCTGTCTTTCCATTGGTGCTATGTAGTGGTGTAGTGGTGCCTGGAGAAATGGGTACAAACATTATGCCCAAAATTTCCCAAACGGCCTCCCCAGTGAAGGAAAGCACCCTGTGTGAAATAGAACATTTTTTAAAGTCCACAATGCTTAAACTACACCAGGAGAACATTTTGGAGGTCTGGGAAGAATTTATATTATTTTTACCCAATCTGGTCGGGTGGGCCTGGCTCCCCAGTGAGTTGGCCTGTGCCCACCCATGCCTACGCTTCTGATGCAAACCAGGCATGATGACTGAATTGGACATCACAAATAGCTAACCAAGATTTAGGACAACCTTTTCAATACCTGGTTTGCATACCCATTGTTGCCTTAGTTAGCAATTACTGGTAAATATTGTACGTTGAAACGTCTTTCATAACTACCCACCTGCTACCAATGTCATTCTTCCGTGAGCTGCTCCATGCCAAAACCAGTTGAGCTCTCTTGCTGCCTGCAGATGATATTCTGCAGAAACGAGGCCGTGTGCAGCACACGTGAATATATTTCATGTGTAGGTTACTTTGTGCATGATTTCACTTATGTACTACATAATTGGTAAGTCATATACCTCCACTACACTACTTTGATGTGTATCTGTGGGGATTAAGTGAGTATATGCAATGCCCATAAAGTATAGCCTCCAATACACCACTGGCCCTTTGTGTTTTACAGAAAGTGCACTCTCACATGAGTGGCTGGTATTACCGTTGCTGTCCTTTTAAGCATCACAAACTTGTCACACACTGGAGGTCCAATAGGTTCACCACTGTGCAAACATGTCTATAATAGGTATTGTTTCAAGAAAGGAGTGTATCTATTTGGAAGCGGGTTTATGCTCTTACTGCATGGAAGCGGATCATTTTTATTTTTGAACTCTGCTGGTCTCTGGAAGAAGTTACGTTTCCTCACTGTCCAGGACAGAGTCAAGACCGGGTTCAAATGTATCCGACACCGAGACACTCAATGTGGTCTCGACCAAGACCGATCTCAAGTACTACAACACACTGAGTTAAAGCCATAGATTGCTCAAATGTACAATGCATTCGGAAAGTATTCAGACCCTTTCACTTTTTTGCACATTTTGTTACGTTACAGCCTTATTCTAAAATGGATTAAATGGAGACAAAAAAAATCCTCTTAACTCTACACACCAATACCCCATAATGACAAAGCGAAAACAGTTTTTAATTGTTTTTTACAGAAAAAAATTTATTGCATAAGTATTCAGCCCCTTTGCTATGAGACTCGAAATTGAGCTCAGGTGTTTTCATTGATCATTCTTGATGTTTCTTCAACTTGATTGGAGTCCACCTGTGGTAAATTCAATTGATTGGACATGATTTGGAAAGGCACACACCTGTCTATATAAGGTCCCACAGTTGACCGTGCATGTCAGAGCAAAAACCAAGCCATGAGGTCGAAGGAATTGTCCGTAGAGCTCCGAGACAGGATTGTGTCGCTGCACAAATCTGAGGAAGGGTACCACAACGCTCTTTTCCAGCATTGAAGGTCCCCAAGAAAACAGTGGCCTCGGAATCACCAAGACTCTTCGTAGAGCAGGCCGCCCGGCCAAACTGAGCAATCGGGTGAGAAGGGTCTTTGTTAGGGAGTTGACCAAGAACCCGATGGTCACTCTTGAGTTCCAGAGTTCCTCTGTGGAGATGGGAGAACCTTTCAGAAGGACAACCATCTCTGCAGCACTCCACTGATTAGGCCTTTATGGTAAAGTGGCCAGACGTGACTTTCAATGAGTGGCTTCCATGACAGCCAGCTTGGAGATTGAAAAAAGGCACCTAAAGGACTCTCAGACCATAAGAAACAAGATTCTCTGGTCTGATGAAACCAAGATTCAGCTCTTTGGCCTGAATGCCAAGCGTCACATCTGGAAGAAACCTGGCACCATCCCTAAGGTAAAGCATGGTGGTGGTGGCAGCATCATGCTGTGGGAATATTTTTCAGAGGCAGGGACTCGGAAACTAGTGAGGATTGAGGGAAAGATGAACGACGCAAAGTACAGAGGTCCTTGATGACAACCTGCTCCTGAGTGCTCAGGACCTCCGACTGGGGCGAAGGTTCACCTTCCAACAGTACGATGACACTAAGCACACAGCCAAAACAATGCAGGAGTGGCTTCGGGACAGGTCCCTGAATGTCTTTGAGTGGCCCAGCCAGAGCCTGGACTTGAACCCGATCGAACATCTCTGGAGAGACCTGAAAATAGCTGTTCAGCGACGCTCCCCATCCAACCTGACAGAGCTTGAGAGGGTCTGCAGAGAAGAATGGGAGAAACTCCCCAAATACAGGTGTGCCAAGCTTGTAGCGTCATACCCAAGGAGACTCGAGGCTGTCAAAGATGCTTCAACAAAGTACTGAGTAAAGGGTCTGAATACTAATGTAAATGTCATATTTCAGAGTAAAGGGTCTGAATACTAATGTAAATGTCATATTTCAGAGTAAAGGGTCTGAATACTAATGTAAATGTGATATTTCAGAGTAAAGGGTCTGAATACTAATGTAAATGTCATATTTCAGTTTTTTGCAAAAGGTTCTGAAACTGTTTTTGCTTTGTCATTGTTGTTGATTGTGTGTAGAGTTGAGGGCACATTTTAGAATAAGGCTGAAATGGAACAAAATGTGGAAAAAGTGAAGGGGTCTGAATACTTTCCGAATGCCCTGTATGGAGTTTGCGTTTCACTAAGACCCCCCACCCTTACAAAGTGTTCATAAGAAACCCTGATATGGGTTTGGTAAAGGATTATTGAACAGAACTACCCAGTTAAAACCCAATCTGAACAAATATATAATCGCAACATGTAAAGTGTTGGTCCCATGTTTCATGAGCTGAAATAAAATATCCCAGAAATGTTCCATACACACAAAGCTTATTTCTCTCATTTTGTGCACAAATGTATTTACATCCCTGTTAGTGAGCATTTCTCCTTTGCCAAGATAATCCGTCCACCTGACAGTTGTGGCATATCAAGAAGCTGATTAAAAGGCATGATCATTACACAGGTGCATCTTGTGCTGGGGAGAATAAAATTGCACTCAAATGTGCAGTTTTGTCACACAACACAATGCCACAGATGTTTCAAGTTGAGGAAGAATGCAATTGGCTTGCTGATTGCAGGAATGTCCACCAGAGCTGTTGCCAGAGAATTTAATCTTAATTTCTCTACCATAAGATGCCTCCAACTTCGTTTTAGGGAATATGGAAGTAAGTCCAACCGGCCTCACAACCGCAGACTACATGAAACCATGCCAGCCCGGGACCTCCACATCTGGCTTCACCTGTGGGATTGTCTAGAGACCAGCCACCCAGTATTTCTGTCGGTGATAAAGCCCCTTTGTTGTGAAAAACTAATTCTGATTGGCTGCGCCTGGCTCCCCAGTGGGTGTCCCTGGCTCCCAAGTGGGTGGGCCTATGCCCACCCATGGCTGTGCGCCTGCCCAGTCATGCGAAATCCACAGATTAGGGTCTTATTGATTTGATTTCCTTATATGAACTGTAATTCAGTAAAATTGTTGCATGTTGCATTTTTATATTTTTGTTCAGTGTATGAATAAGATGTTGATGCCCTAAAATACAGCATTGAGCTGTTTTTCTTTTCCATAATCATTGAGTGTTGAATCAATGTTGTATTCACTTTGGCTGACTTTGGTACATTTTGGCCACCCACCATTGACATAGTTAGTCAGTGTCACAGGTTTCACATACCTCTGTCCTCTGGCTGTATAACAGAGGCCAGATGCTTCTCACATTTCCCTCATGGCTGATGCTGTCAAAGTAAATGTTTCTTCAGGTAGCAGCCCTTGGCTGTGGTAGTCTAGCTATTCTATGTTGCTGAACAGGGCCAGAATGTGTTCACAGCCTTATTCTCTTTGGTTTTCTCAAATATATATTATTTCATTTTTTTTTGTTCTAAAATAACCATCCAGCAACGCATTAGATCAGACTTAAATCTACTTTCTTCCTACTTTTGTTTTTGTTTCACCCCCTGAACTCAATTTTATGGTCTCGAAGGCGAGATTTAGTTGTGGTGTGACACTCAACTTAATTAAACAATGATTTCACACATGCATGATGAACTGCATCAACAGCAAACAAATCCTTCTTAACTCAGTTGTCATCAGCTAGCCAGACGTTCTTTGTCATGCTTGGCAATGGTTTGAGGTGGTTTCTGTGTGCACTAGCTATTTAGTCGTTCAGTTGTATGATTAATATGAGCAAGGGAGAACGTTATCGCTAAGCTAGTGAGGTGGCGTCATAAACCTGAAGGACTGATAACCACATGTCTTTGTAAAATGCCCTAAATATCTCACTCTGTTTTATTACCCACAAATCAATATATGGCGTGCAAAGGTAAACCTGGGTAATATCATACATATTTACCACCGACTGTTCACTTCTGGTGACTCAACAAAATAGATGAGAACTTGTTTGCTTTCATTATTATTATTTTTTAAATTGGTGTCACAATCACTGTTGAGGGGGGGGGGGGGGGGGGGGGTGCAAGTAAAATGTGTTGCTCTATAAATTGCTATTTCATTATTTTAGTTTATTATACAATATTCTGTACTTATTGTTGCAGGGAAAATACTGACCACTGCCTGGTATAAAGTATTTCAATAGAGCCACATTTAGACACCTGAGTCACTGTTTGACAAGTCACAAAGTGTGTTGTGGGTAAATGTTCACACTTTTTGTTTTGTAAATCTGTAGCACCACAGTCCAGGTTTCCCCGCCAGACCTGTATCATGTAGGAAAATCTTAAGGGCAATTCCATGGTAACAGAGGGATATTGAGACTCATATTTAAATCTTTGTCAAACAAAAACCAACGATTGCCAAGTTAAACAAACCATACAACTATGCACAAGGACTACTTTTAACAATTTCCACTGAACATTTTACAAAAACACATTTACTTGAAGAACCGTGAAGATACGAAGTTTGGTAACAATTTTAATTTGTTAATTCGACGTGGTGATCTTTTTCTGTCTGTAAAACAAATTATATGAGAAATGGCAGTGGAAATGCCTTCATGCGCAAATGTTGATATAATTAACCATCATGTGGAAGTAAACTTGGAGTCGCGATAATGTGTGGTCCTCCCACTACGACTCGGGAAACCATGAAGTTTTATTAGGCTACAGATTAAAATAAATGATTAACTTCAGTGTGGTGAAAGTGCACCCTGATCTTCACGCTTCTTTCCAGTAAATATCGCGGCTCTTATTCTGTTGACATGATGACCGTTGCTTGACTGCCGGTTTTACAAAAAATATTCTCTCTTATCCAGAATAATCTCACAAGACTAGCCTACCCGCACAGCCTACCCGCACTGTTTCTGTCAGCTGTTGGCAGTAGCACAAGTGCCAAGACCAGAGTAGACACATTTGCTATTTAAACCAACAGTTTTTGACAACTATCGGTGGAGTTGAAAATGCGATGGAAACACTTTGAACTTTAGATTTTTATTCGGTACATGAAAATGAAGAGAAATGACATTTTGTGTGCAGTATGGCATTACACAGAGATAGATAGATATCTATCTATCCACCAGTTTGTTTGGTGGAAACGCACCACTGGTGGGTAAATTCACATATTTTATTTGTGCAGATGTTTAGAATATTTGCATAAATCTTTCGCCAATTGAATGGAAACCTAGTTAGTGTCACTGATACCGTGGAATTGCCCTTAACATGACAACACTCAGCTGAGTCAGTGGACTTAGTGGGTACCCTTAATGCAACTGCACTTGCTTCCTGTGATGCTATGGTTCTTATAGAATCCACTCCAGACCACCGATCTCCCATCTTTTGCTTTAGATCATCTGGGTGTGTTGCACCAACACGGAGTCACCTGAAATATTGATGCCTCATCAAGGGGGTGACGTCACACAGTGGATTCATTGTGAAATACTTTTTCTCTCAGAGTTGTCAGGTTGTTCTGCATGGTGCTGTGGCTCTTCAGCGTGTCTGTCTGAAGCCCCACGGACATCTTATTGTTGCGAACTGCCATCGACTTCCGTTTGATGGAGTTCTGGATGGTCTCAGATGTAAAGTAGTAGATGACTGGGTCAAAACAGCAGTTGGTGACCGCAATGCAGAGGGCGATAGGGTAGATGGTCCTCACCACTGACTCCACAGCGCAGCCTTCCAGCAGCTTGGTGCGGACCAGGGCATAGAACACCAGATTGACATTATAAGGGATGAAGCAGAAGCAGAAAATGAGGAGATGAACCACGATCATCCTCAGAATCTTCGTCTTGTTGAGCTGGCCACCACGGCTGATGGCCTGGGGCTGGCGCAGTGTTTGGAGGACCGAGACCGAGCAGAAGACATTGAGTAACAACGGAATCAGGAATCCCACTGTCTCAATAAACACCACCACCTTGGACAGACTGGACTGCCACTGCTTGTTGGAGAAGTTCTCGAAGCAGTAGTTGACAGAGGAGTTGGAGTTTTCGTTTCTGAGCGAGGTGGTGTCCAGGAGGAAGCCCGTCGGCAGGCTGCCAGACAGCACCAACACCCACACGGCACAGCAGGCCAGCTTGGCGTTCCGTTTTGTCCGCAGCGCCTGTGATCGGAATGGGTAGACGATGGCCAGGAAGCGGTCCACGGTGATGCAGGTGAGGAAGAGGATGCTTCCGTACATGTTGGTGTAGAAGAGGGAGACTGAGAGCTGGCAGAGCACCCTGCCGAACGGCCAGTCTCTGTTGATGAAGTAGAAGATCCTGAAGGGCAGGGTGAGGACGAAGAGCAGGTCGGACACCACCAGGTTCATCATGTAGGTGGTGGTCTCGTTACGCAGCTTCAGCGTGCAGGCAAAGATGTAGACTGCGACCATGTTGAAGAGCAACCCGACTATGAAGACCAGGCTGAAGACTGAAGTGTACATGGTGTACTTGAAGCCGTCACTCTTAAAGCAGCTCGTGTTGTTTTGGCTCAAGCCCAGAGAACTGATGCCATCAGTCTCCAGAGTGCTGTTATACATCTTTCGGGAGGAGTGGTGTAAGGTTTGGAGGATGGGAGTGTTGATGAATGTCAATACAAAAATGGGAACGTTTCTGTGGAAAGCAGCAATCACTTGTACAAGATAATTCCAAAGAATAGAGTACAAAATAAGTTTCCTTATTTTCAGGGGTACACATCCGTTGATGTTATCTATGTAATTTCCAGTTAAGCTTTAGCCTCATCCCCAAGCATAAAAGTAAACCATTTTCATTCAATCCAATGGTTTTTAAGCATAATAATGTGCTCTGGTGCAAATACCACCGTCAACTTGCTTTTTCAGAAAGCCCAGTTTTAAAAAGAACAGCAAGCAACTCTGTCAATACCTGTGCTAGTATCCAAAAAGATAACAGTCCTCTCAGTTAATCCATTGGCAGGAGTAAGATGTATCTAGTTAAAGTAATTGTAAGATCCCAGGTCTGTTTTTATGTCCTGTGGTCTTCTTGTGAACAGCCTTGAGGTTGTCTTTTCTGAGTCTGGAGAGTTTCTTCTCTCACTCCAGAGTCAGTGGTGTTCCTTGCTCCAGTGAAAGAGGGGGGAGTCATGTGCCTTTCCTCGGGTCTGTGAGCTGAGAGGCTTTCTGCTGCCCCTCTGGGTCCCTCCCTCTCTCCCGGCCTCCTGCTTTGCCTCTGGCAGCCCTCTTCCAGTCTCTTCCTGCTGCAGCCCTTGGGGGCATGATGTTCCTACTGACCCTACACTTGGAAACTGACAGCGGCTCTGCTGCAGCCTGCCTGTCCACCGGTGATGCAGCCTTAAGTTCAGTGGAGTCAGTGTTCTGTTCTGAAGCTCTACCTTTTAGACTGAAGCTTAAACGACTGTTTGCTCACACACTGGGAGGAGTAGGCCACTACGCCTCCAAGCCCAGCCCACAGCTTTAGCTGAAAGACCTACAGTCTTTCTCGCTCACTTTCTCTCTTGATGTTTGTTTTGAAAATGTCATCTTTAACGCCTTATATCCCCAGGCTGAAGTAACTCTAGATATGTGTTAGCTTGTTTTCTGTGCCCTTAGCATGCTGTCAGGATCTCATGAAAATATCACATTTATATCAAGCAATGAAATGTAGTGTATTATTTTGTCTTTATTTTGTTTGATATCTAAGAGCAATACTACCCCCAAACAGAGCACGCCTTCATTTGGCTCTGCTTGGTGAAAGGAATCAGTTAAGTCATACTCTCATGTCAGCCCCAGAGCCCAGTGTACTTTCTTGAGCTGTTTTGGAGTCAGTGGCGTCACCGAAGCAGCTGCCTCAGAATGACAGGAAGGGGAAGGTTCCAGTGATGGCAAGCCTGAACCTGCAGACTAACTTGATGAGGCAGGCGACTAGGTGCGGCTTTCACCGACTCCGATACAGAGCCGTGCTGTATGCGTCTATTTGTGTGCAAGTGTGGGTGTGCATGTGAGTGTTCAATAAATGTCATACCTTTTGATCTTGGCCCAAAATGCAGCTTGACAAACAGCCACAGGAAGTTTGTCTGCCTTTTTATGTTGCATATAGCACGGGGAACAACTGAAAGTGTTGAATGTGGAGTTCCTGGTGAAGTCTTAGTGTAGATAACCATATAGGCCTGCTTTCATAAACACACCCACCCTTTTGTATGAATATAGTTGAATTGAATATTACGTGTGTCTGATAAGATCTAATACATAGAGGCTTAGGGAGTGTCCATGTTCCAAAGGTCAAACCCGATATCACCAGTGGCATGAGGACGGGATGTTAACCCTGTAGCAACTAATGTTATAAAATGCGATTGTAATAAATTCTGATAATGTAATACATTGCCAATAATGGAGGTATAATGTAATAACGTTTAGGCACATAGTGTAATGTACATTGTGTTGATTATAACATTGAGCTTTAGGAACAAGTTCCATGAAATTGGTATTACTTGCTGTTGTGTTTGTAGTGCTTCGGTGCATGTGTGAAATGCTGTAGTGCCTGTCTAATGAATGCTGTTCCGTGTGTTTCTCCCTAGGACTCGCCACTGTTTGAGCTGCTGAAACGGACCCGTGAGGAGGGTCCAGTGGAGCAGGCAGAGCCCCCTGCCACCCTCAACCAGCCCCTACAGCACAACCACACTGCAGCGGACCTGTAAGTCCCCACCCTCATCTGACACTAACGCACCTTATTCACAGTCCCCATTGTGAAATATGATGATGTCTGGGGAGACTGACTGTTAATGTGTAGTTTACACAGCCTATAAAAAGTCTACACCCCAGACATCGTTGTCATGCTGGAAGGTGAACTGTCCCCGTTTCAGCGTTCTTGCAGAGGGTAGCAGGTTTTCCTCAAGGACCTTTCTGTACAATGCTCCATTCATTTTCCCTTCTATCCTGATAAGACGATGAGAAACATCCCCATAACATGATGCTGCCACCATCATGCTTTCACAGTAGGGGTTGGGTTCTTTGGGTGATGTGTAGGGATTGGGTTCTTTGGGTGATGTGTAGGGATTGGGTTCTTTGGGTGATGTGTTGGGATTGCGCCAAATGTAACATTTGCTTTTAGGCCAAAAAGTTACATTTTAGTTTCATCACAACGTTTTGACACATGGCTACAGAAGCTCCAGTGTTGTTTTGCATAATTCAAACTGCATTCAAGGTGGGCTTTCTTGTGTAATGGCTTCCTTCTTTCCACCCTACCATACATACCAGATTTGGTGGAGTGCTTGGGATATTATCACATGCACATTTTGACCAGTCTTGGCAATATAAGCCTATCTCTCTTTCAAAGTTGCCATTGGACTCTTGGTAGCCTCTCTGATCAGTCTCTTACTTGCTCTGTCATCCAGTTTTGACAGACGGCAGGGTCTTGGTGGCGCCATACACATTCCACTTCTTAATTGAAGGCCTTTTGAAATCTTTTTATACCCAACCCCTGATCTGCCTTTCCACTACTTTGTCCCGGAGTTCTTTTGAAGGCTCCGTGGTGCTCATGGTTGAGTGTTTGCTTTGATACTCACTACCCAGCATAGGGAACTGCTGGATTTATCCTGAAATCATGTGAATCACTACAATTTAATAATATATATATATATATATATATATCTCTATCTATATATATAAATATAGATTTTATTTTATATATAATAAAAAAAATCTGAGATTAAAAGTTTTTACTGTAAATTAAAACATATTACACCCTATGTGTATAAAATCAACTATATATGCATTGAGCTTGTCTGAGGCTTTAAGCTCACTGTTTGATGAAATAAGACACAAATGACTCTAGAGGGAACCAGAGATCAAGATGACAAGAAGAGGGAGAACTGAAGCTGTCCCGACCATTCTCCTCCCGCTCCTACTGGCTTTTGTAGAATTCTGCCATTACTCTCCTGAAGTTGCCGGTAATAGGCTACACAAGGAGTCGGTAAACTTTCTCATGTGGAATGCCAATTTATCTTACCATTTCTACCGATATGTGCGCCACTTGTGGTTTTCATATGAACATTTTCGTGGAACATTGTCATTTAATTTATAACAACGTCTTTGTATCTCAATCAATTTCATTTGGTTAATCTATCTATTTCCAACTATGTAAAAATAGCCTATAAAGCCAACAAATGAAAGCATTGCAGCCTGCAAGTAAAAAAAATATATTCTGACTTTAAAATAAAAAAAATCCTATAAATCACATTGGCTACGCATGGCCTGTCTGCAAGAAACTTGAAACATTGTATCAACTATTAACTGAGCCCTCAGTTTCCTGTGCCAGTGAGCTCGGGACTGACACCGCTGTAGGCTATTTGCTCAAGGGATAATAATAAAATAAGTAGGCCTATGTTATATTTCCACTAGCTCTGAGCATTACATTGGTCATCGAAAGGAAAGATTTTCCAAAAACATTGAGGAGCTATTGTCATTATTGGTTTCTCAAATGACTGCCTCGCTTGGTTCACCAACTACTTCTCAGAGTTCAGTGTGTCAAATCGGAGAGCCTGTTGTCCGGACCTCTGGCGGTCTCTATGGGGGTGCCACAGGGTTCAATTCTCGGGCTGACTCTTTTCTCTGTATACATCAATGATGTTGCTCTTGCTGCTGGTGATTCTCTGATCCACCTCTACGCAGACGACGCCATTCTGTATACTTCTGGCCCTTCGTTGGACACTGTGTTAACTAACCTCCAAATGAGCTTCAACGCCATACAACAACACTCCTTCCGTGGCCTCCAACTGCTCTTAAATGCAAGTAAAACTAAATGCATGCTCTTCAACCGATCGCTGCCCGCACCCGCCCGCCCGTCCAGCATCCCTACTCTGGATGGTTCTGACTTAGAATATGTGGACAATTACAAATACCTAGGTGTCTGGATAGACTGTAAACTCTCCTTCCAGGCTCACATTAAGCATCTCAAATACAAAATTAAATCTAGAATCGGCCTCCTATTTCGCAACCAAGCATCCTTCACTCATGCTGCCAAACATACCCTCGTAAAACTGACTATCCTACCAATCCTCGACTTCGGCGATGTCATTTACAAAATAATCTCCAACACTCTACTCAGCAAATTGGATGCAGTCTATCACAGTGCCATCCGTTTTGTCACCAAAGCCCCATATACTACCCACCACTACGACCTGTATGCTCTCGTTGGCTGGCCCTCGCTTCATATTCGTCGCCAAACCCACTGGCTCCAGGTCATCTAAAAGTCTTTGCTAGGTAAAGCCCCGCCTTATCTCAGCTCGCTGGTCACCATAGCAGCACCGACCCATAGCACGCGCTACAGCAGGTGTATTTCACTGGTCACCCCCAAAACCAATTCCTCATTTGGCCGCCTTTCCTTCCAGTTCTCTGCTGCCAATGACTGGAACAAATTACAGAAATAACTGAAGCTGGAGACTCATATCTCCTTCACTAACTTTAAGCATCAGCTGTCAGAGCAGCTCATAGATCATTGCACCTGTATATAGCCCATCTGTAAATAGCCCATCCAACTACCTCATGACGATATTGCTATTTATTTTTTTGCTATTTTGCACCCCAGTATCTCTACTTGCACATTCATCTTCTGCACATCTATCACTCCAGTGTTTAATTGCTAAATTACAATTACTTTTCCACTACGGCCTATTTATTGCCTTACTCCCTAATCTTACCTCACACACTGATCTTACTAATCTTACTAATCTTACCTCACACACTGTATATCGATTTTTTTCTACTGTGTTATTGACTGTACGTTAGTTTATTCCATGTGTGTAACTGTTGTTTGTCACACTGCTTTGCTTTATCTTGGCCAGGTCGCAGTTGTAAATGAGAACTTGTTCTCAACTGGCCTACCTGGTTAAATAAAGGTGAAATAAAAAAAATCTCAATGGCTGTAAAAACCAACTTTGCTTGCTGTTTGAGGTGAAGAAAACATTACTTTGAGAAGCTCCATAGCTCATTAGTGGTTGTGCATTAAGCCAATCAGAAATACAATCAGATCCCCAAATGGACACACTTTTTTTTGCCTACATTTGTGCGCAGACTAGGCAGCCTATAGGCTTACTTCTATGCATAATCATGTGCGCATCCTTACTCCACATTGACTGGAGGCTCCAAACAAAAGACAATGACTAAATTGACAAAATTCATAAAAAGAATGAAATAAACCAAAACTTGTTTCTCACAGGTGTAGCAAAGGTTGTGCTCTCTGCAAACGTGTCCACTCCCTCTGACAATGAGAACGGTAAAAGGAATAATGTATTGAATGCATTACCGTAACCAAACAAACATTGTCGATTAGGAATTAGCAAACAATTCACACAATGAAGTTATGAAACAATGAATGTGCACAAATTGGTGGGGGAGAGTGAATTCTGGAGGGAGACCTGCATTGTCCAGCCACACTCTCTTTCTTGGACTGTGCCATCCCCGCAGCCTCTGCAATAGATTAGTCTGCCTCAGATTAGTTCACTGAAATGGGTGTGAATGAGATGGGTGTCTCTCCATAAAATATATTTTCGGTACTTCTCGACAAAAAAAAAAATCTTGGTCGACCAACAGCCTATTGACCAAACAATCGACCAGTCGAATAATTGGGGTCAGCCCTAGTCCCCTGGCTACGTTACGTTTTTAGGCTATTCAAAATAGAGGTTGACCGATTAATCGGCATTGCTGATTTCATAACTATCGGTAATCTGCATTTTTGGATGCTGATTATGGCCGATTTACATTGCATTCCACGAGGAGACTGCATGGCAGGCTTGACCACCTGTTATGCGAGTGCAGCAAGGAGCCAAGTTAAGTTGTTAGCTAGCATTAAACTTATTTTTTTTAAACAATTTAATCTTCACATAATCACTAGTTAACTACACATGGTTGATGATATTGCTAGGTTAACTAGCTTGTCCTGCGTTGGTTGGGGGGGGCACACAATGCAAATAGTCCGGGTAACCAATTGGTTAGCTGTTCAGGAGTCTTATGGCTTGGGGGTAAAAACTGTTGAGAAGCCTTTTTGTCCTAGACTTGGTACTCCGGTACCGCTTCCCGTGTGGTAGCAGAGAGAACAGTCTATGACTAGGGTGGCTGGAGTCTTTGACAATTTTTAGGGCCTTCCTCTGACACCGCCTGGTGTAGAGGTCCTGGATGGCAGGCAGCTTTGCCCCTGTGATGTACTGGGCCGTGCGCACTACCCTCTGAAGTGCCTTGCGGTCGGAGGCCGAACAGTTGCCGTACCAGGCAGTGATGCAACCGGTCAGGATGCTCTCGATGGTGCAGCTTTAGAACCTTTCGAGGATCTCAGGAACCATGCCAAATCTTTTTACTTTCCTGAGGGGGAATAGGCTTTGTCGTGCCCTCTTCACGACTGTCTTGGCGTGTTTGGACCATTCTAGTTTGTTGTTGATGTGGACACCAAGGAACTTGAAGCTCTCAACCTGCTCCACTACAGCCCCGTCGATGAGAATGGGGGCATGCTCGGTGCTCCTTTTCCTGTAGTCCACAATCATCTCCTTAGTCTTGGTTACGTTGCGGGATAGGTTGTTATTCTGGCACCACCCGGCCAGGTCTCTGACCTCCCTATAGGCTGTCTCGTCGGTGATCAGGCCTACCACTGTTGTGTCGTCTGCAAACCCTTTAGCTCAGTGTTGGAGTCGTGCCTGGCCATACAGGGAGTACAGGAGGGGACTGAGCACGCAACCCTGGGGAGCTCCAGTGTTGAGGATCAGCGTGGCAGATGTGTTGCTACCTACCCTCCCGACCTCGGGGCGGCCCGTCAGGAAGTTCAGGATCCAGTTGCAGAGAGAGGTGTTTAGTCCCAGGTGTTCCTTAGCTTAGTGATGAGCTTTGAGGGTACTATGGTGTTGAACGCTGAGCTGTAGTCAATGAACAGCATTATCATATAGGTGTTCCTTTTGTCCAGGTGGGAAAGGGCAGTGTGGAGTGCAATAGAGATTGCATCATCTATGGATCTGTTTGGGCGGTATGCAAATTGGAGTGAGTCTAGGGTTTCTGGGATAATGGTGTTGAAGTGAGCCATTACCAGCCTTTCAAAGCACTTCATGGCTACGGACATGAGTGCTACGGATCTGTAGTCATTTAGGCAAGTTGCCTTTGTGTTCTTGGGTGGTCTGCTTAAAACATGTTGGTATTACAGACTCAATCAGGGACATGTTGGAAATGTCAGTGAAGAAACCTGCCAGTTGGTCAGCACATGCCCAGAGCAAACGTCCTGGTAATCCGTCTGGCCCCACAGCCTTGAGTATGTTGACCTGTTTAAAGGTCTTACTCACATCGGCTACGGAGAGCGGGATCACACAGTCGTCCGGAACAGCTGATGCTCTCATGCATGCCTCAGTGTTGCTTGCCTCAAAGCGAGCATAGAAGTGATTTAGCTCGTCTGCTAGGCTCGTGTCACTGGACAGCTCGCGGCTGTGCTTCTCTTTGTAGTCTGTAATAGTTTGCAAGCTCTGCCACATCCAACGAGCGTCGGAGCCGGTGTAGAATGATTCAATCTTAGCCCTGTATTGAAGCTTTGCCTGTTTGATGGTTTGTCGCAGGGCATAGCGGGATTTCTTGTAAGCTTCCGGGTTTAAAGCGTCAGCTCTACCCTTTAGCTCAGTGCGAATGTTGCCTGTAATCCATGGATTCTGGTTGGGGTACGTACAGTCACTATGTGGACGACGTCCTCGATGCACTTATTGATAAAGCCAGTGACTGATGTGGTGTATTCCTCAATGTCATCGGAAGAATCCCGGAACATGTTCCAGCTGTGATAGCAAAACAGTCCTGTAGTTTAGCATCTGCTTCATCTGACCACTTTTTTTATAGACCGAGTCACTGGTGCTTCGTGCTTTAATTTTGGCTTGTAAGCAGGAATCAGGAGGATAGAGTTGTGGTCGGATTTACCAAATGGAGGGCGAGGGAGAGCTTTGTACGCATCTCTGTGTGTGGAGTACAGGTGATCTTTATTTATTATTATTTATTTTTCTCATTTAAGGTTGCACATTTAACACGTTGATAGAGATTTGGTAGAACTGATTTAAGTTTCCCTGCATTAAAGTCTCTGGCCACTAGGAGTGCCGCCTCTGGGTGAATGGTTTCCTGTTTGCTTATTTCCTTATACAGCTGACTGAGTGCGGTCTTAGTGCCAGCAAGTATAGCGTTTCATTATTTATTTGAGACAAATAGATTTTATTTATGTATTATATTAAGTTAAAATAAGTGTTCATTCAGTATTGTTGTAATTGTCATTATTACAAACAACAACAACAAAAAAAATATATATATATAAACAACTTTTTGAGATGTAACTTAGATTCATTGTGAGAAAGCTGCTGTGGAAATTCTTACACAGGGACATTCTAAGTCAATCTTAAATGAATAATTGTCAGCACGCTGGAGAGGTTCCAACAAACGTAATGCACCATTGAATGGGGCAGTCCCATTCCCTTATCTGCAGTATACGTCAAATTTGCATGATTTAGCTTATTCATCGTTCATAATTGGTTAACGTTTGCTTCATTCTTGTGACCGACCAATACCTCACGAGGCTTCTTCTCTCTATTTTGAGACCTTGAAACTGATCGCTTTTGTTCTCAAAACAAGGTCTGGGCTTACTGCCAAATTGCAGATACTGATAAGTGAGGATTTGTTCAATGGGTCGCTTGCATGAACACAGAAGTTGGTACAATTTGTCACTTCTCAATGTCATCATCGACGATCTATGTCAAGCATCGTCAATAGACGATGCTATCGTAATATTGCCCAACCTTAGGTTGTGAGTGTATGACCCCATTTTCATTGACCGTTGTTTTGTTACAAAGCTGGAGTAAGATCCGGTCAAGCATTGATGGGTGCCAGAGATCTGAGTAGTAAATGTTGTTTGTTTTTCAAATGGCATCCCTTTCAGGCTTGGGAAGGCACGCAAGTTGTACTTCTGCCCAATGGATTGATAACCACCAATTTGAGGATATTAAGCTGGATTGGTATGCTCTTGCATTTGAATGCTCACAAAAAAAGCACGGTACACTTTCAGCCTGGTCTTCTTGTAACTGCATTTAGGAACAACATGTATCTTATCGAAGTTGTTTTGCGGAACCCTGACAAAGCATGAACTAAGTAGTTGTGGAATGTTAAGTCTGTGAATGGGTGAAGTGAACAGGGTGGGGGATAATGGGCTTGTCTGGCCACATGAACACTGACCAACAGTAACCGATATCAAAGCCCTAGGCTTTGGGAAAGACTGGTCAGAGGTTAGGTTGAGAACCTGTGAAGATCTCTTCAGGATATTGACCATTTAACCTTTTTTTAGAACATGGTTTAAGAAATAATTGTGCGTCACTGATCCATCTCATTGTTATGCTTGAAGCTTGTACTATTGTTTTTCTAATATTGTTATTCCTCTCTGGCAGGTATCTTTCCCCTGTGCGGCCCAGTAGCCGTACCCTGCCGGCCCCTGAATCTACAGCCCCACCCTCCTCTCAGCCCTCTGCCCCGGTGCCCCATCAGACCCCTAGGCACCCAAAGTCCAACTCTCTCAGCCTCTTCTACAAAAAATGTAAGATTTCACGAGTTGGTAGTTGGTCTACAGTCGTCGGTGGGGTGTTGTTTGTGTATGACTGGTTGTCTGTCTTTGTAACCCGGTTTCTAACTCGTTCCGTGTTCTTCCTGTAGTGTACCGGTTGGCCTACATGAGGCTGAAGATGCTTTACACACAACTTTTGACCTCTCACCCTGAGCTGGAGCCAATCATGTGGACTCTGTTCCAGCACACACTGCAGAATGAGTATGAACTGATGAGAGACCGCCACCTGGACCAGGTACTGTGCTGTGTTCACACACGTACTCTGATGCAAATTGTGCGATTAAAACACTCTATACATGATTATGTACAACTTTGACACCTGTGGCTTTTTATCCCCAAACAGTTGATGATGTCTGCCATGTACGCCATATGCAAGGTGAAGAACGTGGACTTGCGTTTCAAGACCATCGTCACTGCTTACAAGAACATGCCCAACACCAACCAAGAGGTGAGTACACAGTTCATACCCCTGTGTACCCCTATCTACTCCTGCTGTGGAGCTGTAGTGTAGACATGAGGGACTGAAAAGGACTTGCTCCATATGGCTAGTGTGGCAGGCTTTATTAAGTCAGATGAGAGGAAGGATTACCACAGATGCAGAACATCTCATCCCCGTTTTTCTTGCAGACATTTAAGCACGTGTTAATCCGGGAGGGCCAGTATGACTCCATCATTGTCTTCTACAACCTGGTGTTCATGCAGAAACTGAAGACCAACATCCTGCAGTACGCCTCTCCCAGGGTGAGACGGACAGTTAGTGTTCCCATGTGGCACCGCAGCATACTTCACATGGTCCTGATCTCTCACACGCAGGTTCAAAATGCTTGCCTTCTTAATGTTCTAGTATTCTCTACTGACACACTCCCTACGGTCTCTCTCCCCCAGCCCCCCACACTGTCTCCCATCCCACACATCCCCCGCAGCCCCTACAAGTTCCCCAACTCCCCCCTGAGAGTGCCTGGCAGCAACAACGTCTATATCTCTCCCATGAAGAACCCAACACGCATGTCTCCAGTCATGACCCCACGTACCAGGTCAGTACCCTCCCACCCATGAACCAGGCTGACACCTTGTTTTGTATGCGCTTAGTGATGAACCGATTTATAGCTGAGGCACATTTCATTATCTGGATGTTTCAGTTCCAAACTGGCAAAGATATTAGCAAATTAAGTGAAATTTTCTCCTATTTTGTTATGGTAATATCTGTTAAATTTTTTGCGTTATTAACTAGTAAATGTAAACCCTGTGTTTTGTTCTCCACAGAATCCTGGTATCGATCGGTGAATCGTTTGGAGTAAGTGATCATTTTCATCAACATAGTGGAAAATATTCTTTCCTGAAATGGGCATTGTGTCCAGTGCACTAAAAAGATGTTCTGTCTTGTTTCCTCTGCAGACCTCTGATAAGTTCCAGAAGATCAATGCGATGGTGAACAGCAGTGATAGGTCCTTGAAGAGGAGTTTGGATATGAGCTCCGCCCCCAAGCCCCTGAAGAGGTTGCGCTTTGATGTAGAAGGACAGGATGAAGCTGATGACAGGTAGGAGATGGCTATCTTTAATTTTGGTTATACTAGGCTGCAGAATGTTGTGTTCATGCAGAGGTGAGGCACGGTTGAAATAAGTTGCTGATCTCATCTTGCTCTCCTCACAGCAAACCTGGTGAAGAGTCGAGACTGATACAGAAACTTGCAGAGATAGGTACGTTTGTTTCTGGCTTTACCTGAATTCTGCTTTCATCATCCTTCGTTTCTTTTACCATCCCTCAAACATTGTAATCCAATAGACTTTGCTTTTATCTGCCTCAAGTGCTGTAGTCTGTCTGTTAACTGTCTGTTGTTCTGTATGTATGCCATGAAACTCAAGGTTGTCTCTGTTTTTCAGGCTCCACTCGGACCCGTATGCAGGAACAGAAGATGAAGGATGATGCAGAGTCCGAAAAGGACAAGCCTTGAATTTCACTGAAGGACTTACTGTCCAGCACTGTTTGAGTGTACAGGTTCCAGAGACTACTCCCTACCCCTGACATGCTAGACCCCCAACCATCCCTTGAAAAAAGGAATAAATTTTTTTCTGTGCTTTTGTTTTTTTATATTTTAGTTTGGCCTGTTTTATATTTAAGCGATACTCTTTTGAGAGTAATTTGTGAATACAGAGGAGTCTTGTTTCTCTTTCTTGTTTAGTGTGGATTCTTTAACGGAGTGTTTAAAAAAATACATTTAAAAAAGATCAAGTGAGTATTACCATGTTTTATAGCGGGACACTAGTTTTAAAGGTATGCTATAAGAAATTGTTGTTTTGACTTGGTCTTCTGGGGTTTCATAAAGTCAGGGTGGTTGATGCAATATGTATTACATATCTCTTCCTGGTCTATTTTGAAGTAGGAACCTGACTTGAAATAACCTCAAGGATTCTGAACAGGCAGACCTGCGTAATGTTTTTTACAGAAACAATCAACACACCTTGCCTTCATTGACATCTGACATGTTTTAAATCTTGTGATGTGACTGTATAACCTGGAACTTAATTTGCTTTCGGGAGCATTAAAGATGTGACAGTCTTGTTATAGTATCATTAGCAACAATACCTTTTCATTAGATCAAATCCTTAAACGTGTACTATTATCTCTTCACATTGACTGTTGAATGGCTACATAGGAATGTTTGGTTTTTGTATTAAGGACATTCTTTACAGTTCAAAGGGACTTGGTAGCACTTTATTTTACAGAAAAGACCAGGTATTTACTCAAATGTTATATTGGAAGTTATCCCAAAGACACCAATAAATAACATTTTGGGTAAATATGAATTGTCAGTTGAGTTCTTTATAGTAGCAAACCCAGTAACATTTATACTGAACAAACAATATAAACGCAACATGCAACAATTTCAACGATTTTACGGAGTTATAGTTCATATAAGGAAATCATACAGTTGAAATAAATGAATTAGGCCCTAGTCTATGGATTTCACATGACTGTGCAGGGGTGCAGCCATGGGTGGGCCTGGGAGGGCATAGGCCCACCCACTTGGGAGCCAGGTCCACACACTGGGGAGCCAGGCCCAGCCAATTAGAATTTGTTTTTTTGCCACAAAAGGGCTTTATTACAGACAAAAATAATCCTTAGTTTCATCAGCTGTCTGGGTGGCTGGTCTCTCCACGATCCTGCAAGTGCAGAAGCTGGATGTGGAGGTCCTGCGCTGGCATTTTTACTCATGGTCTGCGGTCGTGAGGCCGGTTGGACATACTGCCAAATTCTCTAAAACAGCATATGGTACAGCGTATGGTAGAGAAATTAATATTAAATTCTCTGGCAACAGCTCTGGTGGACATTCCTGCAGTCATCATGCCAATTGCAGACTCCCTGAAAACTTGAAATATCTGTGGCATTCTGTTGTGTGACACCTGTACATGTTAGTGCCCTTTTATTGTCCCCAGGACAAGGTGCATCTGTGTAATTAAGGATCATGCTGTTTAATCTGCTTCTTGATATATCACACCTGGATAAGGTGGATGGCTTGTCTGGATAGGTCAGGTGGATGGCTTTCCTTCAAAGGAGAAATGCTCAATAACAGGGATGTAAACAAATGTGTGCACATCATTTGAGAGAAATAAGCTTTTTGTGCGTATGGAACATTTCTGGGATCTTTTATTTCAGCTCAGGAAACATGGGAATAACACTTTACATATTGTGTTTTATATTTTTGTTCAGTGTATATATGAAATGTTTATACTTTGTACTGGCTCCAGTATGTCATAATACCAGTGCATTCGGGAAAGTATTCAGACCCTTGACTTTTTCCACATTTTATGTTAGTCTTATTCTAAAATGGATTAAATACATTTTTTCCCTCATCAATCTACACATTATACCCCAGTTATGACAAAGCAAAACCAGATTTTTAGCAAATGTATAAAAAAAATAAAAAATACCATATTCACATAAGTATTCAGACCCTTTGCTATGAGACTTGAAATCGACAACACAGAGCCGTAGATGGATATTAATGCAACGGTTGCTCTGCCTTCAGGCAAACATCCTCCAATCACTCGCCACCCAGTACTTAAAAATAAAATAGAGTAACACTGTTGCAGGTGAGGAACAGCAGAAAGAACTTGGAGAATCTGTAGAACCTGCCTTGTTGATAGTGCTGTTAAGAAGGTAGAGCAGCGCTTTATTATGGACAGACTTCTCCCCATCTTAGCTACTGTTGTATTAATATATTTTGACCATGACAGAATACAATGCTTCTATACCTGCATTACTTGCTGTTTGGGGTTTTAGGCTGGGTTTCTCTACAGCACTTTGATATATCAGCTGATGTAAGAAGGGCTATATAAATACATTTGATTTGACAGTCTAGTGTTACTCCAAGCAGTTTAGTCACCTCAACTTGCTCAATTTCCACATTATTCATTACAAGATTTAATTCAGGTTTAGTGAATGATTTTGTCCCAAATACAATGCTTTTTTTTTTTTTTTTTTATAGTTCTAAATAGTCCCATTCTGAAACTAACTGCAGTCCTATAAGGGTTGCAGTCATTTCAGTCGCTGTACTAGCTGACTTGTATTGTGATGAGTCATCCGTATACATAGACACACTGGCTTTACTCATCTAGAATGTCATTGTATGCTGTAGCGTTAAGATTTCCCTTTACTGGAACGGAAGGGCCTAGCCCAAACTATGAAAAACAGTCCCAGACCATTATTCTACCTCCACCAAATTTTACAGTTGGCACTATGTATTCAGGCAGGTAGCATTCTCCTGGCATCCGCCAAACCCAAATTCGTCCATCAGACTGATGGTGAAACGTGAGTCATCACTCCAGAGAACGTGTTTTCACTGCTCCAGAGTTCAATGGCGGCGAGCTTCACACCACTCCAGCCGATGCTTGGCATTGCATATGATGATCTTAGACTTGTGTGCAGCTGCTCGGCCATGGAAACCCATTTCATGACGCTCCCGACGAACAGTTCTTGTGCTGATGTTGCTTCTAGTGATAGTTTGGAACTTGGTTTGAGTGTTGCAACCGAGTACAGACAATTTTTACACGCTATGCGCTTCAGCACTTGGGGGTCCCGTTCTGTGAGCTTGTGTGGCCTACAACTTCGTGGCTGAGCCATTGTTGCTCCTAGACGTTTCCACTTCACAATAACAGCACTTACAGTGCAGGGCAGAAATTTGACGTACTGACTTGTTAGAAAGGTGGCATCCTATGAAGGTGCATTGTTGAAAGTCACTGAGCTCTCCATTCTACTGCCAATGTTTGTCTATGGAGATTGCATGGATGTGTGCTTGATTTTATACACCTGTCAGCAACAGGTGTGGCTGAAATAGCAGGATCCACTATTTTGAAGGGGTGTACACATACTTCTGTATATATAGTGTAATTCCAGAATGCTATTAGAAACTCAAACTGCAGAGGAAGTCATTCATTGTAATTTCACTGTTTGTCACCTCTCTCACTCCTGTTTTATCCCCAGGTTGAACAACTGCGTAGGATTCTCCAAGTTCTTTCTGCCGTTCCTCACCTGCAACAGTGTTACTCTATTTTATTTTTAAGTACTGGGTGGCGAGTGATTGGAGGATGTTTGTCTGAAGGCAGAGCAACCGTTGCATTAATATCCATCTACGGCTCTGTGTTGTCGTCTTAATGGCTCTTTCTTTTTTCTCTTCTCTTTCTCCCTCTGTTTCTCACTCTGAGGGGGCTCCCTAATAGGCCTGCTAAGTTACATGTTCTCTTCCTCATGCTGGTAGCTCTGATGTTCTTGGTGACTCTGTTCCTGTTTGGGTACCACTGCTGACTGGTGGCCAGGAACAAATCTACATTGGGTAAGTATAAATACCCAGAGTGTTCTGCCTTTACAGCTACACTCAACTGCAGCTTGATATGTGATATAAACATTTAGCTGAATCAAAGATGTTTTAAGCATGCTATAGATTTTTTACATATTCTTATCGGTTCACAACATGCAGAGGTTTGGGTGTTGTTTTATGGAACGGTGTGTTTGTCTTCATCGTCTTCTTTCCGTTCTCTTCCCCTCCCTCAGGGCCACTCTGCTCCTTTCTTTCCTGAGAGGAATGGCTTCAACATTGGGCTCTTGGAGAACTTCCTCCAGGTGTTTGGAGAAGATAAGATGCCCTGGTTCATTCTTACCTTCTCAAGGTGTGCTTGGCTATTAGGGCCAAAAGTATGCAGTTAGATATGCAGTTAGTTTTCTTGCATCGTACTGATTTTTATTTACAGCTATATCCCTCCATTACACCTTACAGTATGACATAATAATTGAATCAAGAAATGAAATAAAGCTTGCTGTCACAGATTACAATGGGAAACCCAGCCACGAACTGACAAGTGACGCAAGCCTAACAGACAAGCTAAATGCCTTCTATGTTCGTTTAGAGGCAAGCAACACTGAACCATGCATGAGAGCACCAGCTGTTCCGGATGACTTTGGGATCTCGCTCTCCGTAGCGATGTCAGACCTTTAAACGGGTTAGCATTCTCAAGGCCACGGGCCAGACGAAATACTAGGACGCGTACTCCGAGCATGCGCTGACCAGCTGGCAAGTGTTTTCACTGAAATGTTCAACCTATCCCTGACACGGTCTGTAATTATTGTTTCAAGCAGAACACCATAGTCCCCATGCCAAGGTAACCTGCCTAAATGACTATTGCCCCGTAGCACTCACACCTATAGCCATGAAATGCTTTGAAAGCCTGGTCATGGCCCACATCAACACCGTCATCCCAGACACCCTGGACCCAATCCAATTCGCATACCGCCCCAACAGATCCACAGACGATGGAATCTTTATTGCACTCCACACTGGCCTCACCCACCTGGAAAAAAGGTTTACCTATGTAAGAATGCTGTTCATTGACTACAGCTCAGCATTCAACACCACAGTCCCCTCCACGCTCAGGACCCTGGGACTGAACACCACCTTCTGCAACTAGATCCTAGATTTCCTGATGGGCCGCCCCCAGGCGGTGAGGATAGACAACAACACGTCCGCCAACCTGACTATCAACTTGGGACCCATCAGGGGTGTGTGCTTAGTCTCCTCCTGAACTCCCAGTTCAACCACAGCTGTGAGGCCGCGCACGACTCCTACACCATTATCTAGTTTGCTGATGACACAACGGTGGAGGGCTTGATCACGACGACGAGGGAGGGGGAAGGTTCTGAGACCTGGCATTGTAGTACCAGGACAACAACCTCTCCCTCAATGTCAGCAAGACCAAGGAGCTGATCATGAACAACACGAAACAGAGGGGCGAGCACACCCCCATCCACATTGATGGGGCTGTAGTGGAGCGGGTCGAGTGCTCCAAGATCCTCGATGTCCACATCACTAAGGAATTAACACTTCTTCCCCCCCAGGAGGCTGAAAACATTTGGCATGGGTCCTCAGATCCTAAAAGTTCTGTAGCTGCACCAATGAGAGCATCTTGACTGGCTGCACCACTGCTTGGTACGACAACTGCAAGGCACTGCAGAGGGTGGCGAGAGGGGCCGAGCTCCCTACCATCCAGGACCTCTATACTAGGCAGTGTCAGAGGAAGGCCCCAAAAATTGTCAAGGACTCCAGCCACTCAAGCCATAGACTGTTCTCTCTGCTACTGCACGGCAAGCGGTACCAGTGCACCAAGTTTGGAACCAACAGAACCGTGAACAGCTTCTACCCCTACAAACTGCTAAACAAGACTGCTAAATAGTTAATCAAATGGATACACCCACTGGAGTCTACCCATACACTCACACATACTTACACTGACACCCCAGCACCCCGAACACATAACAAACACACAGAAATGCATACTGACGCCACACACACTCACCTCATACGCTGCTGCTACTGTCTTATCTATCCTGTTGCATAGTCACTTTACCTCTACCTATATATTTTTTATTTAACTAGGCAAGTCAGTTAAGAACAAATTCTTATTTCCAATGACTGCCTACGCCGGCCAAACCCTAAACCGGACGACCCTGGGCCAATTGTGCGCTGCCCTATGGGACTCACAATCACGGCTGGTTGTGATACAGCCTGAAATCGAACCAGGGTCTGTAGTGACACCTCTAGCACTGAGATGCAGTGCCTTAGACCGCTGCACCACTCGGGAGCCGCCCCATATATGTACAGTACGTAATGTAGCTATATCAATTACCTCGTACCCCTGCACATCAACTCGGCACTGATACTCCCTGTATAACCAGGTAGGCTAGTTGAGAACAAGTTCTCGATGTGCAAAACTGATAGAGACATACCACAAGCGACTTACAGCTGTAATCGCAGCAAAAGGTGGCGCTACAAAGTATTAACTTAAGGGGGCTGAATAATTTTGCATGCCCAATTTTTCAGTTTTTAAATTTGTTAAAAAAGTTTGAAATATCCAATAAATGTTGTTCCACTTCATGATTGTGTCCCACTTGTTGTTGATTCTTCACAAAAAAATACAGTTTTATATCTTTATGTTTGAAGCCTGAAATGTGGCAAAAGGTCGCAAAGTTCAAGGGGGCCGAATACTTTCGCAAGGCACTGTAGCTAATGAGGTGTGGAGGGAGAGGGAGGCAGGATCTGAAGAGGAGAGCTTGGGTAAGTCGAGCCCAGCAGGCCAGGGGAATCCAAGGTGATACTCTGGGCCCGGTTTCCCAAAAGCATCTTAAGGCTAAGTTCATCATTAGAACCATGTAGCTCTAACAATGACCTTAACCCTAAGATGCTTTTGAGAAACCGTCCCAGTCATTAGAATAGAATAAAACACTTCACATTTACTGCAACCAATCCAAGGCAATTAATGTAGATGGACATCTTGGGGAGGTGCCGAACACTTTCCAGCAAAGAGATCTGTGGTGCCTCACCCCTGAGGATTACATAACCAGCTACTGTTCATCTGCCGGTGATTGGGTGAATGGCTTCTACATTTAGTGAGCCCTTGTAGCAATAGGAAGGATAATATAGTAAACAGTTTCTAGGTGTCTATGGCAACTGGAAGTTATGCTTTTCTCCCTGATTTAATGGCTAATACAGTACTTGGTAGAAACCTAAGAGACTAGTTGCGCTGACAATGACGACATACCTTGGTGGTGGTCACGGAACCAAAAAATGACTTGATATAAAAGCATATAAAAGATATTTAAAGCTATTCTTATGGGCTTTTGTCTTGATTGAATCTGATCCCTTGTTTTGGGAAATCATCATGTCCGTTGTTAATGTCTAATTCATCAACCTAAGTGTATGACTACCAGCAGTCCAGTAACAACCACACTCACTCATTGACTTGTGAGGTACGTATTGATATAAACTAATTACGGGTACTCACTCAATCATTGTAAAGACACACCACATGTTCGTTCACTGGTGTACCTATTGGTAATCTACATGTAATAAGCAGTCCTGAAATAGGATAGGTTGGTTAGTATGATGACAGGCAGCCTTGCTAAATGGTCTGTGGATGAGACGGCTCCTTCTCTCTGAGCTCTTGGAAAGTACACTCTTAATTTGATTAAGTGGTTATTTTCCTCTAACTTTATCCCAGACAGATAAGACTCCTTAGAAGTCAAATTGTCACAGTGCATGATGAACTGGCGACTGATGATTCAAAACAATCATGCTCTCTATCCTTGCCACTTAGACTTAAGAATGACATTCAACACAATGTAATGTGCATGAAAATCATGCCAGGCCACCAGAACATGTGCAGGTGTAGTGCTACCTAGTGGCCATAAGGTTTGTCATGGTGAGTGCTTGACAAAGTGCATAATAATTTCTCAGAAAACAAGGAACTGGGGGACTGAAATGTGTTTGCAGAGGTATTGTGTTGTTTCTGTCTGTGTTTGGAGTATTGACATTTGATCTATTGTATGATTTCAGCACCTCTGAGAGACCTCCCTGATGTCAATAACAGAGCCAGTGAGTCATAGGGAGAAAGACATTCTATGAAGTGGGATTGGTAGAATCTGGTGAGGGACTTCTCTGTCAGTATCAATAATGTTTTATTCTAAGTGTTTGCATGATATGAGGAATATGTTCCAAACCTTTACTTCTTTGTGGTTATTAGCTAGTAACTTGTTTGTCTCAACAGCATTTGGGCCAGGCAGGCATATGTGAAGATGACTCTTCTTCCCATACAAAGATGATACATTCCAACCTCAAACTCACTCTGAAAGAAAAGGGGTATGCTTTGTCAATAGATCCAATAGACTGAATAATTTATCACAATGTAGTTAATCATTTATTTTTGTATATGGGTTTTATCTGTGTATTCTTTATTTTTTTCTTGAATGATACAAAACGTACAAACAGCATACAGACACACAGAAACCTCGACGTCACACCCCCATCGCCACCATCACGGACTCAAACTGCCTCGTTTTGTTTCTCTGTCGCCCACGCAACACTTTCAACATTTAGATAAAGCATTTGACCTTTCCATTGTGTTCACGATGGAGGTTTGATGACTCCTTAACTACACATAGATGTCATAAGGGCAATGTATTTCTGAGCTTCTTTTTCCAGCCTTTTCCACTCTGAAATGTCCAAATTGCATATTCCATCAAATTGCACTTCAGATCTGGTCAGAGTTTATCTTGATTGGTTTGTTTCTTTTCAGTGTTATGATACATTAAAACTGTTTGTGGCAATAATAATGACAACACTAAAGAAAGAAAAAAAGACAAGACAATAGAATCAGAGTATGTGAGCGGAGCGTGCCCTTTTGACTGGAGCGCGGTGCGAGATCCCCAAAGGCTGGAACGTCGGCCTTCTCACCCGCTCCAATTTTGCTCAAGTAGCGCTCACTTCAAGGACATGGCTGGCGTAGCATGCATTTGTAGTTTACTTTTGTGCTGCTATAGCTCACTAAATATTTCCATAAAGAAACTGATTGAACACACAGGTGAAAAATCAAGGTGACTTACAAAGATGAGGACCAAGAGCAAGAGAGGGATTGTGGTGATGTAGTGTCCACAACTAAAGAATCATTGTGGAAACTGAAAACATATCCTGAAAGCACGATGGTGTACTTATTAAGTGCACATGCTAAAAGAAAGGAACTAAGTGTGTCATTGTAGCAAAGTATTTATAAACTAAAAATAAGATATCTTAAAAGTTCTGTTACATATATCTAGCTCTATACACACACAATAGGCCATATTGATTTTGGCCCAATAAGCCTGGCATATTCCAACATTCAAGGAGCTTTCTGTTTTAATTGGGTTACTTTGCCTAAAAACCTTTAGGCCTACCGATAGAAAAATAAATATACAACTCTGCATCACTACCCAGCCTGGCAAGAGTGGCCAAAGGGGTGTTTAGCATCCCCAGTGGCTCTGCAAGTGCAGAGAGGATATTCTCTGCTGCTGGCCTGCTCTCCACGCATCATCACATGAGCATGAAGCCACAAACTGATGTTTCTAAAAAATAAATTCAAAGGCACTGTAGACTGAGCCTAATAATGTTTTCATTTAATTCTAAGTCACAGCCTAAAAGCACAATTTATAGACTAATGATTGAATACAACTAAACGTTGTTTAAATGCTGAGCGCTTTGTCCCTATCAGCCTATTGTGTTGGACTCGCAAATGCCGCACAATGTATTTCTTTGTAATAATTGAAATAATATAGCCTAAATAATATTTTTTTGTTCCTTCTTAGGCTCCTGACCTTTTGAGTGTTTATATGTTGTTTAATATGACGTGGCCTATTTGAAATGATGAGCGCTTCTTACATTCACCTTTTCATGTTTAGTAGAATACTTTTCATTCAAATCATATGGTTTGGTTTCAATTATTAAAAACCAAATGCTAGGTCCAGGTAGTCAAAAAAATAGATGCGTGTTGGTTAAATGGTGATTTTAATGACTGGAGAGAATTTGGAGCGGCATTTTTCCCCCTGTGAGAGTGGAGAGGTTTGTTGCGGAGTGGTTGGAAAGGACGTGGAGCACCGCTCCATAAGCGACGAGCAGGATTTCCGTCTGCTCAACTCAGCTCACATACTTTGAATAGAATATATTGAAAAAATATATTTAAATTATTTAGACTTTCTAATGAGGAAAAACAACCTAGAATGAACTACCATTACTGAATAAATAAAACGGCAGCAGTACATGCAAGCTCGCTAGACTAGTTCCTAAAAGACCTACATGGAATGTGCTTTTTTGTTGTTTCCAGGAAAATCTTTGCATTGTTTGTCAGACTGAGGAGCACAGGTTAAGGCGGAGTACACAGCAAAGCAAGAATCTTCAGCAGGGTAACAACTCCTTTTGAAATAAGTGGACAAACTGACAGAGGGACCATTCAATGGTTGGTTCTCATAGTATGGTGTCCCATTGAATGGCCCTAGAGGGCTGACTAGTCTGTCCCAAAGTACCTCTGGCCAAAGTGTGTGGGAGCCACAGGGTGCACCTCGGTGGTCAATATGGTGATTTCTGGGAACTCTTGAATGATGGATTTGGCACCTGGTGAGATGACACAACCATTAGACTGTGCTTTCAATAAAACTGAATGAATGGAAAACATGCTGTAGTATGAAACCCCAGAATTTTGAACATTACAGAATCTACTTCGATATTAAGCAAGGAACTGTAGGTGAGGCGTACCGTGAGGGGTGGAGAAGAGACTCAGGAGGATAATATGTTTGGGCTGAAGACCATGTTCAGTCAGAACTCTCACAGCCTCAATCACTGTGTTACCTGTACCTGAAGGCAGAACATGTATAAATAGCATAAACACAGGACAGATATCAGTGACTTGACAAAACAGGCAACATTATAGAAGTATTGAAGAAAAGTCTGCCCTTACTAGCCTTGTGATCATTACTATGACTCATCTGCTGCTACTTTCTATAAAAGAACAAAATGTCATTTTGATTTCTCAAGGCAGTTTTTCATCCTTTCAGAGAGGGATGTTAGTTAGAGGACAAAAAGATTAACATTACTTCTCTTGGTGGCTTCATTTGTCCTATTTATCATTTTCATGGCCTTGCAGTGAGCTCTTCATGGTTTACCCCAAGCAGATAAACTTGTAATTATTTTCTTGGGGTAAATTATGCTGAAAAATATGCAGCATGCTAACTACTAAGGTCATTATCAGAGCCGAATAAAAGACACCTTACCACAATTATCTTAGAGGATGCCTATGATTACACTATTGTCTTGCTAACGGGAGCAATTAAGTCTTCATTTCTGGTTCATTAAAAAGAGACAGTTCTTCAGGCCCAGGGCAGGGCAACACTTCACCTGAACTCTTTGTCCTCAAGAGGAGTTAGTACTGTATTGAGACTGTCTATTAGTGCTTTTCCATGGCAGGGTTTTACAACGTACTTGGCCTAAAGACATGTAAAGACATTCGTTGTTTACATGCGTGTAATCCCCCTGGACTATGATTAAGGATGGGGAATGTGAGTACTACTCTCGCCATACTTACTGAGAATATGGGGTACACAAGTACCGTATATCCATACTCACTGAGAATGGGGTACATGAGGAGGACTTTCCTCCTGCTGATGTCTGGGGGGAACTTTGCATAGTAGACTTTGGCCTTCTGGGTGTCCTCGTCACTCTGGATTAGGATCTTACCGATACGGATGGACCGGCAGCAGTCTCTGAGGCCCTGCTCCATGGCCTCGCCTACACACACAGCAATTAATAGATGTTGCATTAAACTAAATTCATTCAAGGGAAAGCTCATAAAAGATGTAGTAATGGTGAGCAAATCAAACAGTCAAACTGATAGGTCAAACAGTTGAGTGGATAGCACTAGGTATGTCAGGTATAGGCAAGTCCACCAGCCAGGGATTCTATTCAGAGACCAATTCAGATGAATCTTCCTTTAATATCCTATATGATCAGTGCCTTACCACTTCTCATAATGCTGACACCGCAGTTGCCTTTTTCAAACTTGACACCATCATATTTATGCCCTGAAGAAGAGGGGGAAGGGGGGAGCGATTGAAATAGACAGTTCTGTTCTTGGTGAGAAATGTAACAGTAATCCTGTAATACATAGTATTCGCCCAATTTCTATCATTTCTGACAAATTTCATCTAATAGGTCTAACCTGTGGGAGTGGTCACTGTACACTCGCTGTATGGCAGCTGATTGAGTCCCTCTTCAACCACTAGTCTGATCTGTGGGCAAACCGAGTGGGTCAAAACAATACAGTGTGCATTATACAAATGAGTCATTCAATTAAAAACATAATATATTACTATTTAACCTAGAGTAAAAACAACGTCAATTGAACCAAGACAGTTTCTTACCAATCTATCAGCACAAAATACAAAATCTCCCCTGCTAGTAGACCTGTAAAAGAACAAGAATAACATGGATGCTTACAGTAAGGGCTACATAAGAGGAAATCAATGCATGATCCACTTTCACCCCCCAAAAATGTAGGCCTATTCGTGGTATCACCTTACAACAGAAACTCAAATTGTGATTAGTGTACTCATTCAATGTTCTGTTATCACTATCGTCTATTGTTGTCAGTAGGTCTAACATGATTTGAAATTAAACCTCATGCTAGACAAGGAAGTTGTGGCCACGTTTACGCTACTACGGAGTAATGGGGCAGACTATAATGACATTTTGCCTAGGTCTTCATAGAAATAACCAGGTGTATTTACAGTTCTGGGTAACAAAGATCCCAGATAACGCTACCGTAACCATATAAGTGCAGTGTAATATGACAGTTATAAATAGTAACATGGCGTCGATTGGTCATTCACTTGGTTTACAATGCATCATTCAATTCCACATCATTAGACAGTTATCTGGTGCATTATAATACAGGTCCATTATCTGTCAGATAATGTGGTTGCTATTCTTTGACAAAATATGATGACTCACTTGTCTCTAATGATGGTCTGTAATTCTCGTATTTGGTCATTCAAAGGAAGCAGTTTTAATTGCGATCCGATCTGCCTCTGTAGTTCACTGTTGAATACATTTTCACAAGTTTCGGCTACTTCTGCATCTCTATTGGACTCTGTCAGAACGCTGTTTCCGCAGCTAGCAAACCGAACCTGCTTGGTGCTGCTCATTGCCGCGTGTTCTTGTCTGTCATTGTTGTTCAGCTGCTGATTTTGACAAGGCATTTTGATTTCCGTACCAATTCCGCTCTCAAAATACGTTTCCATAGAATTAAGAAAACGCTAAATAGTTGAGCAGTTTAGGCTCTCTGCGGTTTTGCTATTCATATAGCTAAATGTCTTGTCGGGCATTTTTTGTCTTCTCTGATTCTGGGTCGCCGCCATTGGGTGGCCGCAGCAAAAACCAGAGAGGAAGAGGCGAAACGAGAGGGTTCACTCTCGCCTAAATCTGTTCAATAGAAGCGTTTCCCTTAGCGTTTCTATATGCTTATTTTGGACCATGTCGCCTGCCTTCCCGCTTTTGGGACAACGACTCATTGTTAGGGCGGAGACGAGTATCTCGTCATTATAAATACATCTATGTTAGTATAAACCTACAGGAACATAAAGTTTGTAACAGGAAGTAACGTCACACCTGATTCTAGCCTCATAATGGTCAGAATGATGTAGGTCTAGTACCGCTTGAGAGCTCATTGATCGACACTAGTTAACACAGCCACAGAGTCATATATTGCATGAATGAGTTCTTATGTGAAAGTTTGACTGTGTTATCTAGTGGAAACCGGGAGCATTCTGTCAGCGCTTGAGACTATTTTCAATGCCTAGGCATTGATGGACAGTCAAGTGCCATTCTTTTAAAAATGATCACCATTCACAAACCCCTAACAGAGCTCCCCAGCTTGTAGTCCTAAAAAACGAAAATTAGTTACCTATGGTTCGTTCAGTCATTCCTATGGGTTTTGTCTAGAAGGGTACAGCTTTTGTCAAACTTGGCTTTTCGTAGCAGGTTAGGGGAATTAACGTGGCAGGTTAGGATAATTAGGCTAAGGTTAGGAAAAGGGTTGGGCTTAGCTAAAATGCACAACAACAAAAAAAAGACAAACAAGTCCATTTGAAAAGCTGTATCCCATCTAGACATGACTGTTCCTACGGGGGAAAGAATGGGGTTTGGGATAAACACTGAAAATAAGGTTTTAGGTTTACACAGTTTAGGAGATTTTACAAGTTTTGTTCTATGAGATGATATAGGTCCATTAACCTGACCTTTATGAATTATGAAGCTTTTGTACTTGTTTTGATTACATAAATGCTTTAACATTCACAACAAGTGATGTTAACTGATGAAGATTATATCATACAAAACATAGATCTTCTAAGCCTGTGTTTACTAACCACTTATTTTCGGCGTTTATCCAAGAACCCTACAAAAAAATGGTTAACCATGGTTGTGTGAGCTATATGGATCACTCCAATATATTGGTATCACTCCGCAGCCGAGGGATACATCCGAGATGAGGATTTGCAGATTTACTCCCGTGTCCACAGCTGGGGTCCGCCCCTATATATTGACCTCATGGCTGCGACACACATTCTCTACATCAAACCAACCACAGAGGGAGGACCTTCAGGAAGAATGAAGGGTTGGGGCGGAGAGATATACTCCTCCCACCGGGGTCCATCCAGTAGCACTCAGAACTTACCGAAAGAGCATGGAGCTCACCCACACTCTTCATGGAAGCAATCACTACCAAGAAAGCCACCTTAGGGGTTTCAGGGAGGCAGACTCCAACGGTTCAAAAGGCGGCTTTGCCAAAGCTGCCAAGACCACATCCAGATCCCAGCTCGCCATTGAGTGGATCCTAGCTGGACGCAGGCGACGAACCCCTTCATAAACCTGGAGACCAAGGGGTGGTGCCCCACTGGCCTGTCCATCCACCCCACATGGCAGGCAGATATAGCGGCCAAATACCCTCTGTGTTGAGGCCCTCATCCACGCGAGACTGCAGATATTGGAGGACATACTGTACACCGCATGACTCGGGCACAACCTCAATACTAGGGCACCAAGAGCAGAACCGCCGCCAGCGCTACTGGTATGCCGCGGTTGTAGCCGGTGCCCCTGCGATCTGCATGGTGTACATTACACCCTCCTGTAGTCCTAACATGGACCATTGGTGCCGTTCAGCGGCCAAGCCCACAGACTGAGGCAGTACGGTCTCGGATGCCACAGAGTTCCCCCGGCTTGAGACAGCAAGGTGTCTCAGACAACCGGGACAGGAGAATGCTGAACCAGGGTCATCTGGGCCACTATGGGGCCACCAGCAGCAGACGATGCTCCGTCATCCTGGTACTGACAAGCACAGCCAGGATCAGGAGAAAAGGGTGGAATGCGTAAGCTCCAGCTCTGGCCAATCGTGAGCCAGAGCATCCAAGCCCAGAGGCCCTGGTGGTTCCGACATGGAGTACCACAGGGGGCAGTGTGCATAGTCCAGGGAGGCAAACAGGTCCACCTGCACCCTCCCGAACTTGTCCCACAGGTGCTGCACCACCTGGGGATGTAGGCTCCAGTCCCAAGGTGGCAGACCCTCCATGGAGAGAATATCCGCTGCCACATTCAGGATGTCAGGTACGTGCGCTGCGCATAGAGACACTAGATGGCCCTGAGCCCAGAGAAGGAGCTCCCGTGCCATAAGATGGTGGGACCTCAGTCCACCCTGATGGTTGATGTAAGCCTCCACTGTGCTGTTGTCCGTTCTCACCAGGACATGTCTTCCCTTCAGATGTGGAAGAAAAGACTGCAGGGCCAGCAGTACAGCTCGGAGCTGTAGTGTATTTAATGTGCCTGCCACTCCAAGAGAGTAGCCAACTGTTAGGAATATTATGAATAATGACTAAACAATATCTAAATTTTAAATAGAACTATAACAAATGAAACTTATATTCTGTTTTATTATATCTGATTAACAATATTAATTCATAAGGGAGGGATTGTGGAGCATGAAACGGGGTAATTAAATAAAATAAATACCATTCCAGCCAGGTTGGAGAGGCCTGGAATTGTGGGTTTTTAAGTAAGCAAAAAGGGTCATTAACCTATGGTTGAACCGACTCAACTTAGCTCTGGGATGTTTAGATAAGGCAGTGTGTGTTTTCTTAGGTTTTCCATTAGCTGGAACTGTCTGCTGAATGGTGATGGATGAATACTTTAGAAGTTTAATCTTGAATTAACTGTGTGCCTGGAGTAAGAGAGCAAGGGGGTGGGAATAAACTTTTCAACTTTGTTGGGTCCTGGTCGATAGGAGGAAGGACAATTTATAACCTATGATGTCATATTTTGTATATAAACTGTTGTTCGTGGTTTCATGGCAGCGCGCTCCGAGAATAAATACTATTATCTATTTTTGATAAGACTGGTCTCTGTCTATTTTATGCAAATAAGAATCTTACAAATTCTCATACAATGGACTAAGTGAATTCAATTAATGAAAACATATTGGAATTATGAAATTACATTAACACCAACAGCTGCTGGCTGACCTGCCCTTGGTTACATCTCCCCAGCCGATCTGGGAGGCGTCTGTGCTGACCAGCTCACCGCGGCACATCCTCAGCATCTCCACCCCACCTGAGAGAAAGAAGCGATAATGCCACCTCAACAATGCCCTGAAGTACTGTGCGGTCACCCGCAGCTGGCGGTGACGGTGGTGCTTTGGGTGCAGCCGTTGGGAGTTGAACCACCGTTAGAGGCCGGATATGGAGCAGGCCCAGGGGAATCAGCAATGAGGCCGCCGTCAGCAACCTCAGCAGGCGTTGGCAGGTCAGGGCAGATACCACCCGCCCCTGCCGAAAGTGGTCGAGGCAAGATAAGACCGCCTGGAACCTTCTGGTGGGCAGGCATGCTCTCATGAGGACTGAGTCCAGTTCCATGTCGATGGCCACCCTCTGGGTGGGCGTCAGACGACTCTTCTTGTAGTTTACAGTAATGCCCAGCCCGCCAATGTGGGTCAGGGGCATCTCTGTCTGACAGGATCTAGGTCCTTGTCGGGGCACAAATCAGCCAATCATCCAGGTAATTGAGAATCAACCATCCTCGGTAGGTGAGATTTGCCAGGAGAGCATCCATGCACTTTTTGAAAGTAGAACAAGCCACTCGACAAGTTGTTTAAGGTAAATTAAAAATCAAATCAAAATCAAATCAAATCAAATTTATTTGTCACATACACATGGTTAGCAGATGTTAATGCGAGTGTAGCGAAATGCTTGTGCTTCTAGTTCCGACAATGCAGTAATAACGAACAAGTAATCTAACTAACAATTCAAAAAAAAACTACTGTCTTATACACAGTGTAAGGGGATAAAGAATATGTACATAAGGATATATGAATGAGTGATGGTACAGAGCAGCATAGGCAAGATACAGTAGATGATATCGAGTACAGTATATACATATGAGATGAGCATGTAAACCAAGTGGCATAGTTAAAGTGGCTAGTGATACATGTATTACATAAGGATGCAGTCGATGATATAGAGTACAGTATCTACGTATGCATATGAGATGAATAATGTAGGGTAAGTAACATTATATAAGGTAGCATTGTTTAAAGTGGCTAGTGATATATTTACATAATTTCCCATCAATTCCCATGATTAAAGTGGCTGGAGTAGAGTCAGTGGCATTGACAGTGTGTTGGCAGTAGCCACTCAATGTTAGTGGTGGCTGTTTAACAGTCTGATGGCCTTGAGATAGAAGCTGTTTTTCAGTCTCTCGGTCCCAGCTTTGATGCACCTGTACTGACCTCGCCTTCTGGATGACAGCGGGGTGAACAGGCAGTGGCTCGGGTGGTTGATGTCCTTGATGATCTTTATGGCCTTCCTGTAGCATCGGGTGGTGTAGGTGTCCTGGAGGGCAGGTAGTTTGCCCCCGGTGATGCGTTGTGCAGACCTCACTACCCTCTGGAGAGCCTTACGGTTGAGGGCGGTGCAGTTGCCATACCAGGCGGTGATACAGCCCGCCAGGATGCTCTCGATTGTGCATCTGTAGAAGTTTGTGAGTGCTTTTGGTGACAAGCCGAATTTCTTCAGCCTCCTGAGGTTGAAGAGGCGCTGCTGCGCCTTCTTCACGATGCTGTCTGTGTGAGTGGACCAATTCAGTTTGTCTGTGATGTGTATGCCGAGGAACTTAAAACTTGCTACCCTCTCCACTACTGTTCCATCGATGTGGATGGGGGGGTGTTCCCTCTGCTGTTTCCTGAAGTCCACAATCATCTCCTTAGTTTTGTTGACGTTGAGTGTGAGGTTATTTTCCTGACACCACACTCCGAGGGCCCTCACCTCCTCCCTGTAGGCCGTCTCGTCGTTATTGGTAATCAAGCCTACCACTGTTGTGTCGTCCGCAAACTTGATGATTGAGTTGGAGGCGTGCGTGGCCACGCAGTCGTGGGTGAACAGGGAGTACAGGAGAGGGCTCAGAACGCACCCTTGTGGGGCCCCAGTGTTGAGGATCAGCGGGGAGGAGATGTTGTTGCCTACCCTCACCACCTGGGGGCGGCCCGTCAGGAAGTCCAGTACCCAGTTGCACAGGGCGGGGTCGAGACCCAGGGTCTCGAGCTTGATGACGAGCTTGGAGGGTACTATGGTGTTGAATGCCGAGCTGTAGTCGATGAACAGCATTCTCACATAGGTATTCCTCTTGTCCAGATGGGTTAGGGCAGTGTGCAGTGTGGTTGAGATTGCATCGTCTGTGGACCTATTTGGGCGGTAAGCAAATTGGAGTGGGTCAAGGGTGTCAGGTAGGGTGGAGGTGATATGGTCCTTGACTAGTCTCTCAAAGCACTTCATGATGACGGATGTGAGTGCTACGGGGCGGTAGTCGTTTAGCTCAGTTACCTTAGCTTTCTTGGGAACAGGAACAATGGTGGCCCTCTTGAAGCATGTGGGAACAGCAGACTGGTATAGGGATTGGTTGAATATGTCCGTAAACACACCGGCCAGCTGGTCTGCGCATGCTCTGAGGGCGCGGCTGGGGATGCCGTCTGGGCCTGCAGCCTTGCGAGGGTTAACACGTTTAAATGTCTTACTCACTTCGGCTGCAGTGAAGGAGAGACCGCATGTTTTCGTTGCAGGCCGTGTCAGTGGCACTGTATTGTCCTCAAAGCGGGCAAAAAAGTTGTTTAGTCTGCCTGGGAGCAAGACATCCTGGTCCGTGACTGTGCTGGGTTTCTTCCTGTAGTCCGTGATTGACTGTAGACCCTGCCACATGCCTCTTGTGTCTGAGCCGTTGAATTGAGATTCTACTTTGTCTCTGTACTGGCGCTTAGCTTGTTTGATAGCCTTGCGGAGGGAATAGCTGCACTGTTTGTATTCAGTCATGTTACCAGACACCTTGCCCTGATTAAAAGCAGTGGTTCGCGCCTTCAGTTCCACACGAATGCTGCCATCAATCCACGGTTTCTGGTTGGGGAATGTTTTAATCGTTGCTATGGGAACGACATCTTCAACGCACGTTCTAATGAACTCGCACACCGAATCAGCGTATTCGTCAATGTTGTTGGCTGACGCAATACGAAACATCTCCCAGTCCACGTGATGGAAGCAGTCTTGGAGTGTGGAGTCAGCTTGGTCGGACCAGCGTTGGACAGACCTCAGCGTGGGAGCTTCTTGTTTTAGTTTCTGTCTGTAGGCAGGGATCAACAAAATGGAGTCGTGGTCAGCTTTTCCGAAAGGGGGGCGGGGCAGGGCCTTATATGCATCGCGGAAGTTAGAGTAACAATGATCCAGGGTCTTTCCACCCCTGGTTGCGCAATCGATATGCTGATAAAATTTAGGGAGTCTTGTTTTCAGATTAGCCTTGTTAAAATCCCCAGCTACAATGAATGCAGCCTCCGGATAAATCGTTTCCAGTTTGCAGAGAGTTAAATAAAGTTCGTTCAGAGCCATCGATGTGTCTGCTTGGGGGGGGATATATACGGCTGTGATTATAATCGAAGAGAATTCTCTTGGTAGATAATGCGGTCTACATTTGATTGTGAGGAATTCTAAATCAGGTGAACAGAAGGATTTGAGTTCCTGTATGTTTCTTTCATCACACCATGTCACATTGGCCATAAGGCATACGCCCCCGCCCCTCTTCTTACCAGAAAGATGTTCGTTTCTGTCCGCGCGATGCGTGGAGAAACCCGCTGGCTGCACCGCTTCGGATTGCGTCTCTCCAGTGAGCCACGTTTCCGTGAAACAGAGAACGTTACAGTCTCTGATGTCCCTCTGGAATGCTACCCTTGCTCGGATTTCATCAACCTTGTTGTCAAGAGACTGGACATTGGCAAGAAGAATGCTAGGGAGTGGTGCACGATGTGCCCGTCTCCGGAGTCTGACCAGAAGACCGCTTCGTTTCCCTCTTTTTCTGAGTCGTTTTTTTGGGTCGCTGCATGGGAACCATCCCGTGGCGCTGGTTCTAAGGCAGAACACAGGATCCGCATCGCGAAAAACATATTCTTGGTCGTACTGGTGGTGAGTTGACGCTGATCTTATATTCAATAGTTCTTCTCGGCTGTATGTGATGAAACCTAAGATGACCTGGGGTACTAGTGTAAGAAATAACACGTAAAAAAACAAAAAACTGCATAGTTTCCTAGGAACGCGAAGCGAGGCGGCCATCTCTGTCGGCGCAAAATTACAGTTTGTGGCAGCAAGAGCCACCATACTAATGGATGCACACAGAGTCATAGTGTAACGCTAACAAAACACAAGTACGACAAACCACAGGCAGAAGATACAGACAAAAAAGGGGAACTGTGAGTTGAGCACTCAAGAGGAGGGGCTGGCCATGTGGCCAGCTGCTCCAGGCTGCAAACAGTCGAGGAGTATACTTCCACACAGGATATTACACTTACCAGTGACTTACCAAGCGAACTTCAGAAAGTTTGTACCTCAAACCATACGGACGTCCGCCGAGAAAATGAAAGAGAACACGTGTCGTGGCCATGGGGTCTATATATAGGGGCGGACCCCAGCCGTGACACAGGTGTACACGGGAGTAAATCTGTAAATCCTCACCTCGAATGTATCCATCTGCCGCGGATTGAAAATCAATATATTGGAGTGATCCAATATAGTGAAACATAACATGAATTTCCCCAGAGTTGATGCCTTCAAAAAGACACCTTCACTATTGCTCTCTATATGCTATTTTCACATGCCCCATAAATCACAAATTCAAACCAATCTTTGGGTAATTAATATTTCCAGACATTAAAACTAAATACCAGAACATGTTTGAATATGCCAACTTGTCTTGTCAATAAATGCTTTAGAAAGAACCCATTACATTAGAAGTTTATTGACAAAAATGCTTACTATTGAAATAACTCAGTATTTTTTAACATGGTTCCAGTAATGAAAATAAAAATATCTTTCAAGTAGATCACCTGATCTAGTTAAACAAATATCTAACCTCTTGAGGAAAATAGACTCATCACTCATTGCCCTTTGGAAAACGTCAGAAGGTGTTGGTTCTTCTTTCGGGAGTGCTTTCGAAAATTAGTTTAGTTTTAGATTAGATATATTAACGCCATGTTGCAGTCTTAGGGTGCCATATTGCCTGGATTAGAGGAATTTGCACATGCATCTGAGACCGCAGTCATCCCAGTGGCAGCTGGCATTAGACAATAGGCAGCAGAGTAAATAGTCATGTTGGTATCCCTATCTCTGCCTGCCTGACTGCGTCTCTACTGACAGACAAGTACCCCCGATCATCTGGAACCTGAGCTGCTGTTGTGTAGCACCACTTTACGCCTGGTACTTACGTACTGGTACTCTTTTTACAACTGATGAGTTGTTGGTTTGAAGGTTGTGGACATTCTCATATTTTCACCTGAAAGCTGTCTTTTGTGTGTGTGTGTGTGTGTGTGTGTGTGTGTGTGTGTGTGTGTGTGTGTGTGTGTGTGTGTGTGTGTGTGTGTGTGTGTGTGTGTGTGTGTGTGTGTGTGTGTGTGTGTGTGTGTGTGTGTGTGTTGAAACATCTGATTTGGACTAGTGCCACATGAGAAGAAGACTGCAGGCACAACCTAGGTTGTGTCCTTCAGAGTTGAGCATGCCAAATGATCAGTGAGGGGAAGGAAGGTTACTCTTGTGGTTTGGCTAATTGGTAAATGCTAATCTAATGCAAGGCCATTGATACTGATTGAGGGCAATGAGAGGGCAAACAGTTCCCTGTCACATACCACAAACTATACTCTAACTACCATTCATGTTTTTTTATTAATTAAAATTCATGTTTTTTTTTTTTACAGTTTTGTGTAAGATGTCTGCTCATGGAACAGTTGTTTGTATGTCCTTTTCAAACAGGTATTAGAGCTGTTGATGGCATCCCCAGGGGTGATTGGCATAGTTTGTAACAGCAGTGTGGGAGTTATATTGCTTTTCAAAGCACTCTGGTGATGTGAGAAAATTATATTCCTGACATATACAGCAAATGTATGTCTTATTTCTTGTCAAATTTCTCTGTAATTATTTGAATTTTATGAATGTTCATTGTATTGAAAAAGGCGGGGACAGAATCTCAAGAAGGTGGGAAGTATTTTTCATGGTGTGAGATTGTGTGATAAATCCGTAGAACTCCTCGTCAAATTAGAGGGACAAATGAAGATTGACGACAGACCATTAACACGATAGAATGTGCCCAGGGCTCCTGTGGCCCCTGTCAGGCGGTAGCTCCTAAACGATTAACACCATACTGTATGTGGGTGAAAAGCCTGTGAATAAACCTCTGTGCTCTGTTTCAATAGAATGTCTTAATTTGGCCTGAAAGACAATCACACAGACAACCTAGATCTAAACAATTTACTTTCTATTTCGCCTTTGTATTTTCATTTGCATTTAGTTGAATGTATCTTTAAAGATATTAAAGACTCAATGTATGGTTCACCTTATGCATGGTGTAGGTAGAGAATGAGAGAGATAACGAGCATGTTTCTGTGTCAGGGAATAACAACTTCTCTTTTATTGAGATCTATTCAAGAGGTGACCAGCATGATGCCTGGCATGTTTTGATCTACAGGCAGTGAAAGGCCAGTTCCAGATGTCATGATGAAATACACAGAATTGGCACCAAAACTGCATCACCCATGACAACCTCTCCCCTGGCTGCATGGCTGAGGAGCCAGCTTAGCTTAGTTGTCCCTTGGCAGGGGCTGGTTCCTCTCCGAAAGGTTGCTGAATCGTAGACAACAGCTGGTTTCTTACAGAAAAGCCATTTCAGTGTTACTCTTATTTGCTGTGTATTGTCTAATTCTGCCCCTTCCCTGTCACTTAATGCAGGGTCTGGCTTTCCAATTGTTCACTTGCCTGTTAATTTGCTCAATTGTGACTGCAGGGTCGTTGGGTCTCAAAGTGAAATGTACCCGGGAAATTAGTGGCTTTGGCTTTTTTACATGACATCTAATAACTGTTGCTGTTGTTTTGATTGGACAAGTACAGTGCATTCGGAAAGTATTCAGACCCTTTAACTTTTTCCACATTTTGTTATGTTACAACCTTATTCTAAAATGGATGAAATACAAAAAGGTCCTCATCAATCTACACACAAAACCCCACAAAGCGAAAACAGGTTTTTAGAAATGTTTGAACATTTATTACAAATAAAAAACAGATACCTTATTTGTGTAAGTATTCAGACCCTTTGCTATGAGACTCGAAATTGAGCTCAGGTGCATCCTGTTTCCATTAATCATCCTTGAGATGTTTCGAACAACTTGACTGGAGTCCACCTGTGGTAAATTCAATTGATTGGACGTGATTTGGAAAGGCACACACCTGCCTACATAAGGTCCCACAGTTGACAGTGCATGTCAGAGCAAAACCAAGCCATGAGGTGGAAAGAATTTTCCGTAGAGCTCCGAAACAGAATTGTGTCAAGGCACAGATCTGGGGAAGGGTACTAAAAAATGTTTGCAGCATTGAACCTCCCCAAGAACACAGTGGCCTCCATCATTCTTAAATGGAAGAAGTTTGGAACCACTAAGACTCTTCCTAGAGCTGTCCGCCCGGCCAAACTGATCAATCGGGAGAGAAAGGCCTTGGTCAGGGAGGTGACCAAGAATACGATGGTCACTCTGACAGAGCTCCAGAGTTCCTCTGTGGAGATGGGAGAACCTTCTCTGCAGCACTCCACCAATCAGGCCTTTATGGTAGAGTGGCCAGAGAGAAACCACTCCTCAGTAAAAGGCACATGACAGCCCATTTGGAGTTTGGCACACCTAAGAAGACTCAAGGCTGTAGTCGCTGCCAAAGGTGCTTCAACAAAGTACTGAGTAAAGGGTCTGAATACTTATGCAAATGTGATATTTCAGTTTTTTTATTTTATACATTTGAAAAAAATGTATACAAATCTGTGTAGATTGATGAAGGACATTTTTTAAAACTACATTTTAGAATATGGCTGTAACGTAACAAAATGTGGAAAAAGTCAAGGGGTCAGAATACTTTGCGAATGCACTGTATGTTTAAAAAGAGTGGATGCCCCACTGGCCACAAACGGGTTAAATCAACATTGTTTCAATGTAATTTGTTAACATATTGTGATGTGGAATCTATCTGGAAGATACATTGGATTTGAAAAAAGTAATCAACTGTTGTTTTGAGGGTGAAATTTCAACCACAGGATTATGTCACTATGGTAACCAATTCTCAACATAGACAAACAAATCTTCTATAATATATGTTGAATTTCTACATTTGAGACGTCAGATCTTCAAAGTTATATCCACTATAGGCTGGGCAGCACCTCCTACTGGGGAGTTGATTTATCTACAGCTATCCATTTGATCTCCCATTCAGGGTTTTAACCAAGTCCTGCCTAGCTTTGATATTTGTCACTAACTATTACCAATGTGTTATCTTGAGAATGATTATTGAGAGATCTCTAAATAACTAAATAGATTCATTGTTGCTATCAAAGTCATTCCAAAGGGTAGGTTAAACAGAGCAATTTAAATAAAACCATACTTTATTAGTCATGTGTCATCAGGGATAGAATGTAGGTCTACAGCGATTTGTTTAAATTCAACCCATAGTTCAACTAAAATTGACAATACATATAGGCAAAGGGTTCAAGCTTTGGTTGATTTCGAATTGTGTTTGGTTGTCAACGCAACCAAATGTCAAAATTTGAAGATGTATATTTTGTGCATATGACTTAGTCTAGGTTTAATTCCAGTTTTTCTATAAAGAAATAATTGATATGTTGGATTCACGTCTCCGGCTCAACCAAAAATCTAAGTTAAAGGATAGGACTAAATCAAACTTTATTTAAAGTTCATTTAAAATTTGATTATATTTAGTCCTATTCTTTAACTTTGGTTGAGATGGAGACGTGCATCCAACATGTAAATTATTCGTTTGTAGAACGACTGGAATTAAACCCAGACTAAGTCAGTGGCACAAAAGATACATCTCCTTAAAATGTTGACATTTGGTTGTGTTGACAACCAAACACAATTCAATATCACTTTTGCAATACAGTAAATGTCCTAATTGTTATCTTACTTAAACAACCTTAAAATGAGTAACACGTCCATGGCCACGTTTTCAGGTTACTGTAATTGTCTTATGTAATCATAGAAAGCTTGCATGTTAAGATGGCATGCAAAGGGTGCAGTTCTGTGGAGACCTTTGCAATTGCTATAATAGTAATATGTGCAGAATCTCCAATCTGTTGTAATGTAATCTTATTTGCAATCCAGGTAATTTGGTTGCATATGCATGCATAGGTCGTCACAGGTCTGTGGAGATATTCACAATTGCTGTAATAATCTGTGCAGAACATGCAACATGTACTTTTAATGTAATCTCAACTGTAATCCAGGTCATTTGGTTCTGCTATTAGATGAAGCACAGTGATATCACAATCTGTATTATAAATAAAACAATTCCCATTTTTAAACTTTGCTGTGCTTTTAAATGGTTGAATGCGCAGTGGTAACACATTTAGATGACAACTAAACCAAAAATCAGTCATTGTTTTTCCATTGGAATTTGATTGTAGATGGTTAACACATTGTTCAATTCCAGTGGGTGAATAAAGGTTGAAATATTTTTGGTCAAAGTCTCAATCAAATATTACCCACATTTCCACATTGAAATGACGTGGTGTGCCCAGTGGGGCTTTATCATTCAACTTAATTATGGAAAAAATACATACTCTCAATAAATACAAGCACCCACTGTAGCATCTGTGAATGTATTCAATACATTCTGTAACATTTAAATTGTATTATGTTAATTTCAAATATCCTAAATTAATCCTGAACATCATCTCTTGACAGTAGCATTTGGCGGTATATGTAACTCAGTCTTTTGTATAATAAAATGCAGCACAGCAGCCTAAATTTCGCTGCTGCTGGATATTTTAATGAAACCGTTTTAAGTCTTGTGTATAGAACTCTGTGTGGAGATTAATTGGTTTTGTGAAAAGGGAGGGACGGCTCTTGCGGAAAACAAAGACAAAACACAATTTTTAAAAACAAATGACAAAAAGCCTGGCTCCTCAAATAGAATTAATGTAAGCAGCTTATTTGAAATGCTTCCAAATCACCTCAGCATCCGAGTGGAATTGTGTTGCTAACTTTTCTGTTCCTTAATGACAGTAAAACAGAAAAGAGCTTATTTTGTCAGATTATGTCAGTGTGCTCAAGACGCAGGCCTCCTAATTGTCCCTAGAATTTCTAAGCAAACAGCTGGAGGCAGGGCTTTCTCCTATAGAGCTCCATTTTTATGGAACGGTCTGCCTACCCATGTCAGAGACGCAAACTCGGTCTCAACCTTTAAGTCTTTACTGAAGACTCATCTCTTCAGTGGGTCATATGATTGAGTGTAGTCTGGCCCAGGAGTGGGAAGGTGAACGGAAAGGCTCTGGAGCAACGAACCGCCCTTGCTGTCTCTGCCTGGCCGGTTCCCCTCTTTCCACTGGGATTCTCTGACTCTAACCCTATTACAGGGGCTGAGTCACTGGCTTGCTGGGGCTCTCTCATGCTGTCCCTGGAGGGGGTGCGTCACCTGAGTGGGTTGATTCACTGTTGTGGTCATCCTGTCTGGGTTGGCGCCCCCCCCCCCTTGGGTTGTGCCGTGGCGGAGATCTTTGTGGGCTATACTCAGCCTTGTCTCAGGATGGTAAGTTGGTGGTTGAAGATATCCCTCTAGTGGTGTGGGGGCTGTGCTTTGGCAAAGTGGGTGGGGTTATATCCTTCCTGTTTGGCCCTGTCCGGGGGTGTCCTCGGATGGGGCCACAGTGTCTCCTGACCCCTCCTGTCTCAGCCTCCAGTATTTATGCTGCAGTAGTTTATGTGTCGGGGGGCTGGGGTCAGTTTGTTATATCTGGAGTACTTCTCCTGTCCTATTCGGTGTCCTGTGTGAATCTAAGTGTGCGTTCTCTAATTCTCTCCTTCTCTCTTTCTTTCTCTCTCTCGGAGGACCTGAGCCCTAGGACCATGCCCCAGGACTACCTGACATGATGACTCCTTGCTGTCCCCAGTCCACCTGGCCATGCTGCTGTTCCAGTTTCAACTGACCTGAGCCCTAGGACCATGCCCCAGGACTACCTGACATGATGACTCCTTGCTGTCCCCAGTCTACCTGGCCATGCTGCTGCTCCAGTTTCAACTTCCACCTGACTGTGCTGCTGCTCTAGTTTCAACTGTTCTGCCTTATTATTATTCGACCATGCTGGTCATTTATGAACATTGAACATCTTGACCATGTTCTGTTATAATCTCCACCCGCCACAGCCAGAAGAGGACTGGCCACCCCACATAGCCTGGTTCCTCTCTAGGTTTCTTCCTAGGTATTGGCCTTTCTAGGGAGTTTTTCCTAGCCACTGTGCTTCTCCACCTGCATTGCTTGCTGTTTGGGGTTTTAGGCTGGGTTTCTGTACAGCACTTTGAGATATCAGCTGATGTACGAAGGGCTATATAAATAAATTTGATTTGATTTGATTTGATTTGCTGTGTGTTCCATCTCTGAATATGTTACAATTTGTGCAATGAAACACTGGGCACCAGGAGCCTTACTAACACACTGGTCCTGTAGAAACTTGTGAATTGTCAGATTTCCATAAACCATCAACACTGAAAGCACATGGATATGCAAATAGCCTGGCTGGTTTCAGTGGGTCAAATTCTTATTTACATTGACTGCCCCAGTCAAACACAGACAACACTGGGCCAATTGCCTGCCACCCTATGGGACTCCCAATCACAGCCTGTTGTGATACAGCCTAGAATTGAACCAGGGTCTGTAGTGACACCTCTAGCACTGAGAAGCAGTGCCTTAGACCGTTGCGCCACCATGTAGGCATGATGTAAATGGAAATGGAAAAAAATGGAATGTTTGTGCAAAACTGCATAATATGCTACAGTAGGAAATCTCCTTTGTAGAAAATGATAATGACTACAAGAGCCTTTTCTACAAAAGGCTCCTGTATGGACACTGTGTATTGACAACACCCAGGGTCAGAGCTCACCTGAGTCCCACCTCCTGTAACAACTCCTGATACTCCAGTCATAACGAGCTTTAGGTTCACCAGTGTCACCTGACTGCTGTAGCCCTCACTGTCTGTCTGTCTGAACACTGTGTTTCTAAGAAATGTAGACGGATTAACCCTCATTATTACAAAATAACCCCTCTGGATGGGGTATGGAACTCTGCAGCTCCAATCTTTTTCTGATTATACTAGTTAATGAGCATAAGATACAGGAAAACTCTCTGGCCTATCATATTTTATTCCTGAACTAACCATCCTGAAAAATAAATACATACCCATATACTGAATGCACCCTTTGTTTTATTGAGTGTGACGTTTCAAACAGAAGGTCTTCGTCAGTCTTTAGTTCCACTCTCTATTCAAATTCTACAAAGGGGCATAAACCAACAGAGATTACTCTCATTATACTGGTACTTGAACATCATAGATATATGACATGTAATATTTAAAATGGCAGTATAAAGAGTAAGTTGCTGTTAAACGTCTAGTCGCGTCTGAAGCCTTCAGGGTTAACTGCATTAATATCTGTGGAAAGTTTAGATCACTAAGGATTAGGGACATGGTAACCAGAGGGTGGCCTGTTTAGAGCTCACTTATTAGTGAAATAGTTGTGGTGGGGGAGTTTACATGTAGCCCTATAGTTTAACAAATGTATTAAACAATAAGTGGATGTTGCTTATATGAATTTCCACAAGACATAACATTAGGGAAATGGGACCTGAATTGTTTGGGTTTGTAACTTAATCGACGTAATAAGACAGTGGCTTGCGAAAGTATTCACCCCCTTGGCATTTTTCCTATTTTGTTGCCTTACAACCTGGAATTAAAATAGATTTTTTGGGAGGTTTGTATCATTTGATTTACACAACACGCCTATCACTTTGAAGATGAAAAATATATTTTATTGCGAAACAAACAACAAATAAGACAATAAAACAGAAAACTTGAGCAAACTCAATACTTTGAGCTGCCTTTTGCAGCAATTACAGCTGAAGTCTCTTGGGGTATGTCTCTATAAGCTTGGCACATCTAGCCACTGGGATTTTTGCCCATTCTTCAAGGCAAAACTGCTTGAGCTCCTTCAATTTGGATGGGTTCCGCTGGTGTACAGCAACCTTGAAGTCATACCGCAGATTCTCAATTGGATTGAGGTCTGGGCTTTGACCTGGCCATTCCAAGACATTTAAATGTTTTCGCTTAAACCACTCGAGTGTTGCTTTAGCACTATGCTTAGGGTCATTGTCCCGCTGAAAGATGAACCTCCGCCCCAGTCTCAAATCTCTGGAAGACTGAAACAGGTTTCCCTCAAGAATTTCCATGTATTTAGCACCATCCATCATTCCTTCCATTCAGACCAGTTTCCCAGTCCTTGCTGAGGAAAAACATCCCCACAGCATGATGCTGCCACCATCATGTTTCACTGTAGGGATGGTGTTCTCAGGGTGATGAGAGGTGTTTTCTTTCTGGACACTCTTCTGTAAAGCCCAGCTCTGTGGAGTGTACAGCTTATAGTGGTCCTTTGGACAGATACTCCAATCTCCGCTGTGGAGCTTTGCAGCTCCTTCAGGGTTATTTTTGATCTCTTTGTTGCCTCTGATTAATGCCCTCCTTGCCCGGTCCGTGAGTTTTTGTGGGCGGCCCACTCTTGGCAGGTTTGTTGTGGTGCCATATTCTTTCCATTTTGAAATTATCTGTGGGATTTTCAAAGTTCTGTATATTTTTTTTATAACCCAACCCTGATCTGTACTTCTCCACAACTTCTCCAACTGTTTGGAGCGCTCCTTGGTCTTCACAGTGCCTGCTTGCTTGGTGGTGCCCCTTGCTTAGTGGTGTTGCAGACTCTGGGGCCTTTCAGAACAGGTGTATATATACTGAGATCATGTGACAGATCATGTGACACTTAGATTGCACACGGGTGGACTTTATTTAACTAATTATGTGACTTCTGAAGGTAATTGGTTGCACCAGATCTTATTTAGGGGCTTCATAGCAAAAGGGGTGAATACATATGCACACATCACTTTGCTGTTTTTTATTTTTTATAATTTTTTAACAAGTTCTTTTTTAAATTTCACTTCACCAATTTGGACTATTTTGTGTATGTCCATTACATGAAATCCAAATAAGAATCAATTTAAATTACAGTTGTAATGCAACAAAATAGAAAAAACAGTGGGTGAATACATTTGTAAGGCACTGTATATAATATGAGATTATTGTTGTCAGTCATTATATGAATCGATAGACAATCAGAAATGTGTAATCGCTGAGATACAAGGATACATTTCTTCTTGCTCATTAATTCCTTTCTCCCTCTGCATCTGTAATCTCAGAAGCGACTGCTCCCTCAGTGAAGGCTTTGTTGTGCCCCCATCCCAGTGCTGAGCAGGTTTAAAGACCCAGTTTAAAGCTGCCACTGTAAAGGGCCAGCCGCCCACTCACAGTCTGTGTAACTCTGTGGGATAATGAGGAAGGGAGAACCAACACTTAGTTGGGCAAAACAGTATCATAACAACAGTATGGCAGTATTAAACAAAGTTCCCAACAGGGATAGGCCACTACACAGGGCATGATATAACAAGAGCACCTGCAGCATCTGGGGTAGAGAATATAGCAGATGTTTGAGTGGTGCTTTTCAGTAAATTAAATATGGAGAAGGTTAGTGGGGAAGGTTGACCATAACCCCAAATTTCCAGTCTGCCAGCAGGGCTTGCTTCTTGTTATCCATATCTCTCATAATATATTTCATAAGGAGTATCATACTCAGACAAAATAGACTGATTATATCAGTGTCTAAGCTATGCAGCATACAACTAAAATTAATTATGACATTAATACAATTTCAGTGATGATTGATTTCAAACTGAAATTCAGGTCTCTCTGTCAACAGTCAGAATTTAGTCTTTAGTAAGCCTCTTAAGTCAATTAAATGTTTTACCTTACTGTATGTGAGCTCCAAAAGTATTGAGAGAAATACGCTTTTGCTGTGCATATGGAACATTTCGAGGATCTTTTATTTCATCTCATAAAACATTAGACCAACACTTTACATGTTGCGTTTATATTTTGGTTCAGTATATATAACTACTGCTGTACATATACTGACAGACTGACCAGGTGAATCCAGGTGAAAGCTATGATCCCTTATTTATGTCACTTGTTAAATCCACTTCAATCAGTGTGTAGATGATTTTTAAGCCTTGAGACATTTGAGACATGGATTGTGTGTGTGCCATTGAGGGGATTTAATAAGTGCCTTTGAAAGGTCTATGTGACAGGCATACCGGTTTGTGTCAAGAATTGCAACACTGCTGGGTTTTTCACACTTAACAGTTTACCGTGTGTATCAAGAATGGTCCACCACCCAAAGAACATCCAGCCAACTTGACACAACTGTTGGAGTCAACATGGGCCAGCATCCCTGTGGAACGCTTTTGACACCTTGTAGAGTCCATGCCCCGCCGGGCAAAAGGGGGGGAGGGGTGTGCAACTCAATATTAGGAAGGTGTTCCTAATGTTTGGTAAACTCAGTGAATATTAACATATTGTAATCATGTCTAAAAATGGGATTCAAGGGATATGTCATTCTCTGCACAATATGTTTTTCTCCTCAAACTATGCCGCTGCAGGTTATCAGAACTGCCAGTTCAGTTCTCTTGGTGTTATTTCTAGAAAATATGTATCATGTGGTTATAGTGAGTCAGGCACCATTGATGAGGAGAGCTCAGGTGCATTCATGTCAAATCTCAAGGATACCTGGGAAAAGGCTGCTCAAATGAAAAGTTGGTAGTTAGAGGAAGGGTTAGTAGCTAGATTAGTATGGAGTGCTCTTATGTGACAAATGAAAAACACTTTGTTCACTTAACTCGAGGATCCTGCAGCCTCTCCAAAACGTAATCATAATTGCAGGTCTAGGTGGTCGACAATGATTATCGTCTGAGTTGAAGAAGAACTTAAAGATTAAACTGATCACATCCACAATTTGCCAGATTTTCCTGCATCTCTTTTGATTTGAGAATATGAGTAGTTAAATCAGCCTGTCTCCGTACCTTTAACTAGATGGATCCATGCCAAGACAGCCCTGCCTTGGATGATTTTTAGGAGCAGCATATTCTCAGAGAGTGAATAAGAATATAGCTCTGAACAAAAAGCTCACCTGCAATTTATATTTATCCCCAAATGCCATTCTTTTACAAGGTTGGACATCTCTAACTCACATGCCCAGCTCCTTGAAGGTGGCCAGCCCAGGTTATTTTGGTTTCACCTTGCATTTATTTGTGCAGAAAACTGTTGTCCCATGACTGTCAGACTCTGGCCCTCTAGGACTGGAGTTGCACCCGGGAAAAAGGGTGCAATTACAGCCCGCAATTCGTGGCGTTGCTGCATGTGGGCATTTCTGCATCTGCAGGAACCCCTCTTTTTATACTTCAATTGGTCCATTTTTAAGCTAGGACTGTGGTACACAGGCGGGAGGTGGGGCCACTCCAGTACAGTAGGCAATGCACCATAAAATTGGATGCCAACCGCCGATAAACCCCAAAGAAGAAGAGGCGGGGGTGACAACGGTAGCTAGCTAGGACACCGGTAAGGCAGTGTCTTCGCCCCTGTCTGTTCGGCACTGCTTTCCAGCAGTTCTGTTAATGACGGTGAGGGCAGGTGTTCGGCAGGTGGTAGCGAAGGACACTGTGTGCTAGCTACAAATAGTGTCCCTTGCACCACAAAAACTCAGATAATACTTTTATTTCTCCTTTGACACACATTTTTATTGCACAGGCAATTAGTGGAAATCCAGAATATCAAAAGTGTCACACAGGCATGAATCGTGTGCTGAGGGGTGGCATTCATGCAGGAACCAATGGGATGCTCGAGGTAGGGTGCACATGCAGGAACGCCCCGAATTGCAGGCTGCAATCATGCTTTTCATGTTAGGAAGAATGGTAAAACTCTAATAAATATAATCCATCCAATTTATAAGCCCATAAACTAGGTTCCAGGTTTAGCTAAAAATACATTTTAAGAGAAGAGAGCTCTGCTTGTCATTTAACGTTTCAACGTGTGTGATGACATTGTAATAGCTATTTTCCTTGAGAACCAAACTGCACCGTTAAACTGGGCGCGTCAACGACGTAGAAGCGCGGTCACGAGTGGAATTTGTGGGCGCGCTCTTTATGGCAGGTCGCAAAAGAGGGGGAGCAAACTGACACGAGCCTGCCGTCGTTGTCAGGGACAGGGTGCATCTGGGAAAAAAATATATGGCATAACAATAGCAGCATCCAGTATCGGTATACATGAATCCAGGGAGCCTAATAGGAAATGAACATGGCCATGGCGCTTTATAAAACATGACCTACACATGACACATGGAATGGTCAAGATATTTTGTTTATTTCCTGGATTACAAAGAAGACTGTAGAATAAAATGGAGTGGTAGGGGGACCGAGGCGCGCTGTCTCCATCATAGGGAGGCGCGTCCACCTGCTGATACAGGGAGTCCGGGCTTGGGAAAAACATGGTGAGGTTGCTGCATTGAGGAGAAGATACAGTTTCCATCTGTCAAATAAACAACTGTGTAATTGAAATGCTGGCGACGGGAAAAGCGCAGCCGGTGTGAATATAGAGGTAAGTTAAATGTTGTACAGTAACGAATATGGTTTTTCAGTTCAGGGAAACACTTGCGTGAAGAATATTCTACGTAGTCTGCAATTTCTTCATATGGCTTCATTCGATATAAAAGGGGGCGGGTATTTCATGCATCACATTAGAACAACATTCATCTGTTGGGGAATGTGTATTTTAACAATGTATTTCATGCATCACATTAGATCAACATTCATCTGTTGGGGAATGTGTATTTTAACCATGTATTTCATGTATTACAGTTACTTCACTTTTAAACTGAAAGGGACATCAATTGTTATAAAATGCATTAAGAGGCATCATTCCTTAAATGTTATGGTTTAAAAGTGATACCCTACATTGGAGCATTAGAGCACCTGCAAACTGCACCCCACATCCCATCCCCCAAAACAAACACACACACACACACACAGACACACACACACACACACACACACACAGAGGCAATATGAGAATTGTCAGTGCTGGTCGTGGACAACCTTTGCGGTATTTGGCAGTGCTTAGTTCAGTAAACAAGCTGCTTAAACTTGAACATTTCACTGAATAATGTGCTCCCCTTGGCATGAAATCAACCATTTCTCTGCGCTCCCAGATTCATTTATTTTCAGCATTGAGTTCCCAGCTTTTCATCTTCCCCTGTGGTTAGATGCTGTGTTCAATTTCAGTCCACATATGTATGTGACATAAGTTCAGACCGGCCACACTCAGAAATATACTCTCTTTGTGTACAATAATGACACACAAATTATTTCATTGTTATTATAGTATTATTATCATTGTAAAGTTTCATCTATCCTACTTCTCACATGTATAGCAATAACATACTTCAAGCTCTCTGCTGGATTGAGGGGAGGGAGAGCTCAACTAGATGATTCACCCTCTTTCCAGAATAATGCCTGGATAAAGGGCTCCTACTCTCTTTAACTCAACAACATTCCTTTGTGAAATGGCTGGGGAATTGTTTATCAGGCTTAATTATGCACAAGTGTTTATTTGAAATTGAAGGTTAATTCATTGGTTTCGTGTTTTGGAAAATACGTCAGATAAGAGGACCAAACTAACCCTGTTCATTTAGTTCAGAGTATCCCCATTAATAGGCCCTGAACATCCTTTCATTTGATCAGGTCTGTGTATCAACTCAAGCATGGTTCCTGCTAAAGCCTACCTATCCCAGTGCCAGACCTAGTACGTGTCCTTTACTGTCCCAAGGGGTTGTGTTGCCCCAGGTCGCTCCATTGATGCAATAAGGTTTCAAAGTCATTTTGAAGAAATATGCTGGTCATTTTCCCATGCATCAATTCCTCTTTCCTTTCCTGATCCTCCCATCCCATCTCTCCTCATGTGATTGAGGAGGCATGTTCAGGGTGAGACAACAACCATCCTCTTAATGTATCCTCTGTCCCACCGTTCTATGGGTCTTCCTTACTTCAGCAGCCCAAGGTTCTCAGCCAAAGAGAGAGCAGGTTTCTGAAGGCTGGGCTGCACACAGCACTGCATTGTGTTTGTCTGAAAGTAGTGCCAGAGGGGGAGGAGTGAGGCTGCCTGGGTGGTTGGGTGAGGGGTTGTACCTAACCTGGGCAGATGTCACACTGATTTAACACATTTCAGTCTTCTATATAGGACCCTGTATGTATGCTATCAACTTGAATTTCACCCCTGTTAAAATGGCTATACAGAAAATGAACATACATGTTTTCATATGATTTAACCTGTTGAATAGTGGGCATCAATTGCACATTGACTCGCTGCCAGTACCCCCTGTATATAGCCTCGTTATTTTATTGTGTCACTATATTGTACATTTATTTTATTTAGCATTTTCTTATTCTGCATTGTTGGTTAAGGGCTTGTCAGTAAGCATTTCACAGTAAGGTCTCTATACTTGTTGTATTTGACACGTGACAAATACAATTTGATTTGATTTGAAATGCTATTGTGCCTGGTTTTCTCTCATTCATTCCCTCAGAGAGCGCCCCCTCCCTCCCTCAGTACTGCACCGTTGCGGTGACTGCGGCGCTGCTCGGCGTCAGAGGGAGTGGAGGCAGTGTGCTGTAATTAACAGAAAGGTAACAACCCCGGGAGACGGGTGGCTCAGCCCCTTTTGATTGCTTTCATGACTGCAGGGAAAGAGTCTGAGCCGAGCTTCCTCTCTAGTGGGACAGACAGACAGACAGACAGACAGACAGACAGACAGACAGACAGACAGACAGACAGACAGACAGACAGACAGACAGACAGACAGACAGACAGACAGACAGACACAGACAGACACAGACAGACAGACAGACACAGACAGACAGACAGACAGACAGACAGACAGACAGACAGACAGACAGACAGACAGACAGACAGACAGACAGACATTAGAGCAGAGTGCTGAGCTCTTTAGCTGCCCATGCTGGGCCTGTTTCATTTACAATGCTCCTCTATCATTCTCACAGGCAGGCAGATACCAACCCCACTGCTGTGGTCCTGGACTACTCTTGTCTGTATCTTTTTTGGTAGCTCCTCCCTTGCTGTATAAAACACTCAAAACACCCATAGGGCATGAATAGGGCACACACACACTCAAAACAACGGTGACTTGTTGTATATTTCCTAAGGCCTCCAAGCGTTAGAGAGTTAGTAGAAGGGAAGACAGTTGTTGCATCTCTTCCTTTAGAAAAAAGCTTTTTCTCTCAGCTTTGGTTGTTAAATAACCTACTACCAATGTCTCTTAGCTGAGGACTCATGCACGCTCTATTATTAACAAATATGTGACAAATGGCTTTTGATTCACAGGGAGATTGAGGGGGGAGGTGTTGATATTGTAGGGTGAGTACATGTTGCCATTGTGGGCTGCTGCAGAATGTCAGGCTGTCCATCAGACGTCTTTCTATAAAGGGGCCCTGTTGCCGTCGTTGTAGAGCCATGTACTCGGAGAGGCTTGGCAAAGACAGGTCCTGGTGAAAGCAGCAGCACAGAGGAATAACAGGAGGCTTTTGTGTTCCTCTCCCCCTTGAAGCTGGAGCCTCCGGTTTAATGCACTAGAGCTGTGTAGGGGGAGGAGTCGTTCAGCCAACCATTAATGACCTTGGTCATCAGAAAAGTTCCAGACGAAAATAACAGCAAGGTTTTACGTTTCTATTTGGATAGGGTCCGTGTTTTCAGAGGTATGGCAGTTATGTTCTGTCTCTCACAATCAGATACCTCAGAATATTGGTTAACCTCTCAGGTCAACCTCTCAGTAAATGAGCATACTCTACAGTCTCTGAGGCCATTTTCTAAATGACATGTTGTATTGATACATAGGTCAAGGTTCAGCAGTGCATGGGTCAGAGGTTTGATAACTCTTTTTAAGTGGGGTAAGGATAAAACGTTTTACTCATTGTTGTTCTGCAACACCTAAGAGGAAGACATTAATCTTATTTTCAACCTTACCTTGCATTGAGCATATGATAAACAAAATGCAAATATCACTTCTCCCACAAAGATATTGACGGCAGACATTTACCTTTATGTACTGTAATTCTGTCAGTGACATTTGCATAACGCTTTTAATAACGATTAACTGATATTCCTCAAATACCTTCCTTCTCCAGCCTCGTGGACATACAGTACAATCGAACCACGGTTCACAATACATCCATTATTCAGATAAATCTTTAAGGCTTGAAGAAGAAGAATTACTTTCAGCTGGTTTTCCCTTCTTCCATAACTCCTTGTCTGGGGGATCGTCTAATCCGTCTAGTTTCAGTCTTAAGCAAGGCTCTAATGCTGGATAAATATTAATCACATTTTTAATAAAAGGAGTTTGCTGAAGAAGCTGCTGTCAGGCCTGTCCGTCAGGGGAAGTGAGGTAAAGCCTAGTAAACAGCCCTGCCCTGCTCAAATCAATGGCTGTTTACTAGGCTTTGTACTGTCCTGCTCCTGGCCCACTCAGAGTTCTTCTTATTATCTGTATTCAGCTCCTATATTTTTGTTTGGAGAGACGACAAGAGAAATCATACAAAGACCTCCCACAAAACCAAAAGGGTGGGAATTAAAGGAGCTACAATATTGAACAACAGTTATACACTACATTATCAAAAGTATGTGGACACCTGCTCGTCGAACATCTCATTCCAAAATCATGGTCCCCCCATTGCTGCTATAACAGCCTCTACTCTTCCTGGAAGGCTTTCCGATAGATTTTGGAACATCCTGCAGGGACTTGCTTCCATTTAGCCACAAGTCGGGCACTGATGTTGGGCGATTAGGCCTGGCTTGCCGTCGGCATTCCAATTCATCCCAAAGGTGTTCAATGGGGTTGAGGTCAGGGCTCTGTGCAGGCCAGTCAAGTTCTTCCACACCGATCTCGACAAACCATTTCTGTATTCACCTCGCTTTGTGCACGGGGGCATTGTCATGCTGAAACAGGAAAAGGCTTTCCCCAAACTGTTGCCACAAAGTTGGAAGCACAGAATCGTCTAGAACGTCATTGTATTCTTCAGCGTTAAGATTTACCTTCAGTGGAACTAAGGGCCCTAGCCTGAACCATGAAAAACAGCCCCAGACCATTATTCCTCCTCCAGCAAACTTTACAGTTGGCACTATGCATTGGGGCAGGTTCTCCTGGCATCCGCCAAACCCAGATTCTGCTGTCGGCCAGACAGATGGTGAAGCGTGATTCATCACTCCAGAGAACGTGTTTCCACTGCTCCAGAGTCCAATGGCGGCGAGCTTTACACCACTCCAGCCAACGCTTGACATTGCGGATGGGGATCTTAGGCTTATGTGCGGCTGCTCGGCCATGGAAACCCATTTCATGAAGCTCTCGACAAACAGTTATTGTGCTGACATGTGCTGACATTGCTTCCAGAGGCAGTTTGCAACCAAGGACAGACGATTTTTACACACTATGTGCATCAGTGGTCCCGTTCTGTGAGCTTGTGTGGCCTACCACTTCGCGGCTGAGCCGTTGCTGCTCCTAGACGTTTCCACTTTACAATAACAGCACTTACAGTTGACCGGGGCAGCTCTAACAGGGCAGAAATGTGACAAACTGACTTGTTGGAAAGGTGGCATCCTATGGCGGTGCCACATTGAAACTGAGCTCTTCTGTAAGGACATTTTACTGCCCATGTTTTTCGACAGAGATTGCATAACTGTGTGCTCGATTTTATACACCTGTTAGCAACGAATCCACTAATGAATGAAATAGCCAAATCCACTAATTTGAAGGGGTGTCCACATACTTTTGTATTAAGGTATAGTTGTCCCCTGACAGTTACAGTACTTTACAGGGAATCTTTACCAATTCCATGTAGAGATTATGCTGAAGAGACCAAATACTTCTCATCTCCTCCTCGTAGTCACTGTGCCATTGAATCTATGTAATTATGTCAGCACACCATCACACCTAATATAAGTTAGAAAATGTTCTGTAGCATTTTGGGCCTCTTGGTTCATCAGTATTTAGTTCTGTAGATAGAGCACTGAGCAGTAATAGATTATAACACTCCAAAATATCCAAGATCTTCTGAGACTAGGTGGTTTGATAGGATATGAAAATGGAACTGAAAAGTAATTTAGTTATTTTCAGTTATCAAAATCTAAACCTCTAGCTTCACACATTCTGTTCTTTCCTCTCTGCATCCACTGAGCTTTTGACCCCCAGCCTCTCTCTCTCTCTCTCTCTCTCTCTCTTTCACACACACACACACACAGACACACACACACACACACACCAGCTCTTTGGCTCCTCACTGGCATTTGGGCTGAGTGACAGAGCAGCCCATCGGTACAGTAATTGGTATTCAGAGGGGCAGCTGGGATGCACGCCTCGCAGACAGAGGGGGAATTTAGTGAGTCAATACACTGCTTCATTAGAGCTGTGAGTCACCACGCCATGCTTCAATTGTTTGTATTTGTCCAAGAGAAACCAATGCCTCCTCCCATGCAACCTGACTAACCCCATGCTAACCTCAGATTGGTGGTTAACTGGTCCCCTACTCATTTTTTACCCAATAATATATTTACTGTGGTACAGAGATTGAGATGTGGCGTCAATATGCTCAAAGTCACACATCCACACCAGAGTTGTATGTTCATCGGTGTATTGTATTGGCCAGAATGGCAGTTTATCCACTTGTCTCAGGATAAATCTCCTTCTGAGGCCTTAATCCTTGAGTCTAGGATGATATTTAATCTCTTCTAACAAATATATTTCCTTCATCCTAATATTTTCATATTTTAACAATCCAAGCTACTGGGTGCTGAATATGTTAGCATATGATTATATCAGAAGATAAAGTGGGAGTATTTGGCTTCAGGACACAAATTGAAATGATTGAAGTGTGACCTGACCTCTGTATTGTGTTTTTTCAGCATACTTATTTCTCTGGTTATTGAACATGGGAATCAAACCTAAGCACTGTCAACCAATTGTGTATTGTACACAACAATATCTGAAATATAATTTCTTCCTTGTTACTTATGGTATGCGCTAGAGCAAGCCAGATGGCTTATTATCATTTCACTGCTTTTATTTTCACAATTATTAGATTTTTTTGTGCACTGGTATGTGCATTATTAATCAACAAGATTAACAAAGTAAACTGGTTTTAAGATCTGTGGAATAGTACAGTAACACAGAATCAGTGTGCAATTTCTGCACACGCCATTAGTACAATCTTGTGTGTGTTCCACCCCTTTACTCTCATGTAAACTCAAAATATTTCCCTTCCCTTACGTCTCTTTCGGATTTTTTTGGTCTGAATTTCATATCCTAACCCCCATACATGGAGAGGTTGCTCTTCTGTTTGCTTTCTCCTGACCAGAAATACACTGTTCCCGTCATACATAGTGGATAGGTACAATGGTTCCCATCCCAGGGACTATGAAGGATAAACTGTAGGGCAGGGGTGTTAAACTCGTTATGCCACAGGGGCTGCATTCGGTCTTGAACGTCGTCAAAATCAGAAAGAAATGGTCCTCTATTAATAGTTTCATAGCTTCCATTTTGGTGATTATTAACTGGATCCAGTCCAGACACTGTATGAATTTAGTCATTTAAAAGTATATTGAGTTTATTACATTTTTTACTCAAACCACCCGCGGGACGGATTGTTTGACACCCCTCCTGTAAGGAAATTAACCCTCTGTGTCAACGGGCCTTGATTTGCATGCCGATACATGTTCATTTCTAGGATCAGTAAAGGGTCAAAGAAAGTAGTATTCAGTGCATTCGGAAAGTATTCAGACCCCTTGACTTTTTCCACATTTTGTTACGTTACAGCCTTATTCTAAAATGGATAAAATAAAATAAAATCCTCATCAATCTACACACAATACCCCATAATGACACGGCGAAACATAACTCGTTGCTAAGAGAGTTGACAGTGCATGTGCACAGTTGACAGTGCATGTCAGAGCAAAAACCAAGCCATGAGGTCAAAGGAATTGTCCATAGAGCTCCGAGACAGGATTGTGTCAAGGCACAAATGTACCAAAAAATGTCTACAGCACAGTGGCCTCCATCATTCTTAAATATAAGAAGTTTGGAATCACCAAGACTCAACCTAGAGCAGGCCGCCCAGCCATACTGAGCAATAGGGGGAGAAGTGCCTTGGTCAGGGAGGTGACAACGAACCCTCTGTGGAATTAGGAGAACCTTCCAGAAGAACAACCATCTCTGCAGCACTCCACCAATCAGGCCAGACCGAAGCACGCTTGGAGTTTGCCAAAAGGCAATATGTGCTATGTAAGAAAGCTAACGTTTCAGTTCCTTGCTCAGAACATGAGAACATATGAAAGCTGGTGGATCCTTTTAACACGAGTCTTCAATATTCCCAGGTAAGAAGTTTTAGGTTGTAGTTATTATAGGAATTATAGGACTATTTCCCTCTATACCATTTGTATTTCATTAACCTTTGACTATTGGATGTTCTTATAGGCACTTTAGTATTGCCAGTGAAACAGTATAGCTTCCGTCCCTCTAGTTAGCGCGCCCTAACTAGCTAGCCATTTCACTTCGGTTACACCAGCCTCATCTCGGGAGTTGATAGGTTTGAAGTCATAAACAGCGCAATACTTGACGCACACGAAGAACCTTTGACTATTGGATGTTCTTATAGGCACTTTAGTATTGCCAGGGTAACAGTATAGCTTCCGTCCGTCTCCTCGCTCCTCCCTGGGCTCGAACCAGCAACACAACGACAATTAGCGCTAACTAGCTAGCCATTTCACTTCGGTTACACCAGCCTCATCTCGGGAGTTGATAGGCTTGAAGTTATAAACAGCGCAATGCTTGACGCACAACACAGAGCTGCTGGCAAAACGCAAGAAAGTGCTGTTTGAATGAATGTTTACGCGCCTGCTTCTGCCTACCACCGCTCAGTCAGATACTTAGATACTTGTATGCTCAGTCAGATTATATGCAACGCAGGACACGCTAGATAATATCTAGTAATATCATCAACCATGTGGAGAGGCAGGTCGTTATTGCGTTGGACTAGTTAACTGTAAGGGTGCAAGATTGAATCCCCCGAGCTGACAAGGTGAACATCTGTCGTTCTGCCCCTGAACAAGGCAGTTAACCCACCGTTCCTAGGCCGTAATTGAAAATAAGAATGTGTTCTTAACTGACTTGCCTAGTTAAATAAAGGTATAAAAAAAAATCGGAGCCAAAATACCGATTTCCGATTGTTATGAAAACTTGAAATCGGCCCTAATTAATCGGCCATTCCGATTAATCGGTCGACCTCTACCTCAGACTGGGGTGAAGGTTCACCTTCCAACAGGACAATGATCCTAAGCACACCGCCAAGACAATGCAGGAGTGGCTTTGGGACAAGTCTCTGAATGCCCTTGAGTGGCCCAGCCAGAGCCCTGACTTGAACCCAATCAAACATTTCTGGAGAGACCTGAAAATAGCTGTGCTGTGACGCTCCCCATCCAACCTGACAGAGCTTGAGAGGATCTGCAGAGAAGAATGGGAGAAACTCCTCAAATACAGGTGTGCCAAGCTTGTAGTGTCCACCTACAAGAAGACTCAAGGCTGTAATCACTGCCAAAGGTTCTTCAACAAAGTACTGAGTAAAGGGTCTGAATACTTATGGAAATGTTATATTACAGAGTAAAGGGTCTGAATACTTATGGAAATGTTATATATGAAATGTTATAGTTCCATTTTTTTATTTATATACATTTGCAAAAATGTCTAAAAATCCGTTTTGACTTTGATATTATGGGGCACTGTGTGCAGATTGACGAGGGGAAAAACTATTTAATCCATTTAAAAATAAGGCTGTAACGTAACAAAATGTGGAAAAAGTCAAGTGGTCTGAATACTTTCTGAATGCACTGTACGTTTTCATCTCACATGAAAGTAATTATACTTTAGCTAAAGTCCTTTTCGCATGGCCTTTTATTCCTTTTCAGATATTAGTCCTTTTCACATCGCCAGAAAACATGTTTTGAACACTCAACTACACAGTAAAGATACACTCTAAACTGAATGGAGTGGGGAGTTGATTTGTTATAGACGTCTCACTGTGTGGAGTTGTTTTTATTTCCATCATTTGCAACATCAGGCACCCCAGAATGAAGTCTTTGTGCTTCATAATGGAAAAGTTATCACATTTGTGACTTAAATGAAGAACTCATTTCAAAAGCCCTGGGATGGGGGTCTTTGCATGTTAATGAGCAGATTGAGCTTTTGCTCACTGGCGTACCACGCAGCCCCCTCAAAGCAGGGGGGCCAAGGGGCTCTGGGAGCCCACAACCCCCCCACCCTACCCCGACCTGGAGGTCGCCCCGCCTCCCCAGATAGGATTTGAACATGTCATAAGCCATGGCAAGAATGTTTAGATATGAACATGTGATTATTATTTGACCCTGCTGATCATCTATGAACGTTTGAACATCTTTAAGAACAATCTGGCCTTAATGACCACCGGCACAGCCAGAAGAGGACTGGCCACTCCTCAGAGCCTGGTTCCTCTCCAGGTTTATACCTAAGTACCGACCTTTCTAGGGAGTTTTTCCCAGTCACCGTGCTTCTACATCTGCATTGCTTGCTGTTTGGGGTTTGAGGTTGGTTTCTGTATTAGCACTTTGTGACATCTGCTGATGAAAAATTTGCTTTATAAATGCATTTGTTTGAATTTGATTGAAAACTGCACATTTCCTTGTCTGTCCCATTGCAAAATGTGTAGTATAGCATGAGATTAGCTATAAAACTGTACATGTTTCTCTCTGCCCCATGGTAGTATGTGTAGAATTGCAGGAAAATAGTTTTAAAACGGCAACATTTTCTCTCGGCCTTAAGGCAAAATGTGTAGAATAGCATAAGATTAGCTACAAAGGTAGGCTTGCTCAGACCTTACAGGGGGCCATGCGAAACTGTAGACTTTTGTTACAGTCACAATTTTTCTCCTTCTTTCGTCCTCTGGTTTGATTTGAAATAAAAATGATAATCATACGCATGATGACAAATAAGTAATGACAATGGAGGAAAAAGATATATGCAGTCACCAGCAATTCTGTTTTTGATATTTTTTTAGTGGGGTTTTTTGCACCGAAAATTTGGGAGGAATATAATATATTTCTTCAATGATGTACAAAATGTACACAATATGTATGAAGGCCTAAATAATACACTCTATTAGATTATACTCTAATAATGCATCCGGTATATTTCATAGGAGGTGAACATAACTGCTCATTTGTCTTTTGAGCTGCTTCATGATTTGGATTGAAACAGAAGAGGAAGCTGATGGGAGAATGAATGAAGGGCTGGTCAGCCAGCAATGTTGACAGTTCTCTTCAATACACTATTTAACACCCCAAACTGGTCAGAGGGATAACGAATGGCACTGTTCCACAGTGTGTGTAGTAGTAGGTTTGTTGTTTGTGTATGCTGGAGGTATTATTGACTGTAATAAGGAAGAGCTTCTTGTTTACTGCAGAACCTCCTCTTATCATGGGTATATAGTCCTTCCCAGTTCCCACCTGAAGGAATAAGGAGAAAACATGTTCTATTGTCAGGTCTCCAGTTCTAACCAGGACATCTCCTATATGGGCTGTATTGTGCAATCGGCATGCAACCCCTCTGCTTCTCTGTTCTAAAGCCCCCCTTTCTGTCACACTCCCCCCACCCTCCTTACCCGCCCCACTCTGTTTGAGATGTGGCCTGTGTGTGTAAGTGGAGGGGGTTGTATGGGTGCAGAGAGAGGAGAGGCTGAATCACAATTAGCTCGAGTTTTCGCCTCTTAATACAGCAGCACAAATGGGCCAAAGAGGCTTGGACTACAAAAGACGCCAGAGACGGGAAAAACAGGACCAGAAAATGTCACATTCTGTGGATTCGCTAGTTGAACATATTTGTTATTTACAACAAAAAATGTAATAAATGTAGCACCCTTGGATAACATGGATTGCTCCATATGTTCTCTCTATATATTATTGTCTAAAAGGCAGAAATAATAGATGCTATGATTCAAGCCCTGGTCTGTCTCGGTGACTCGACTTGGAAACATTGAGAGAAATCCAGAATCATGAGTCATGCCGCAAACTGTAGCCATTATAATTGCTTATTGAACCAGATGAGAGCCGAGGCTTTTAAAGTCTCGGCTTTACAGCCAAGTTAAATGCAGTATGTTACTTATGTCACCTTTGCTTCATTATGTTTTGTGGAGAAAAATGAATGGCTGAAAACAAAATAATTTTGTTTACAAGGTTGTTGTTGCTATGATCTCCGGCCCCTCTTGTTGGGTTCTCTCAAGGACTACATCACGTTGACATTCTTCTGACTCTCTTTTTAGTTCCAGATTCCACGCGTTTTTCAGCATAAATCCTTTCTCTACACTTGTAAATGACTCTACATAAGAGGTTGAGTCACGTGGGCGGCAGGTTGCCTAGCAGTTAAGAGCTTTGGGCCAGTAACCGAAAGGCTGCTGGTTCGAGTCCCCGAGCTGACAAGGTGGGGGAAAAAACTGCCATTCTGCCCTTGAGCAAGGCAGTTAAACCCCATCAACAACTGCTCCTCGGGTGCTGATTACCTTGATTAAGGCAGCCCCCTGCACCTCTCTGATTCAGAGTTGGGTTAAATGCGGAAGGAACATTTCGGTTGAATGCAGTCAGTTGTGCAACTGACTAGGTTTTTCCTGTATTTTATTTGAATTGAACCTTTATTCAACTAGTATTGCAGGGCTTGGTCTCTGACTGTCACTTGGAATAGTGTAATAGCAATTCATACACTCTTCCCTTCACACTATCACTATTGATATCAGAATAAGAATGGTATGATGAAATTAAATGATAATAATAATAATAATAATAATGAGATGATCGTTACAAATGTCAACATTTTAACATGTTGGCCAATCCATCCAATCATCACTGCACATGCTCCTATGCTTTTAGCCAACCCTATGCTATCTAGGTCATTTGGCTTGCTTTGTCTTGTGTTCATTCTCCTAAAGTGAGTTAATGTGGACCACCATGCAGGTAGTTTCAAGCTGAGTTGCTGAGATGTTTTCAGATGTGGTCCCTCTCTTTTGTTCCCTATGACTGTGCTCTGTTCTGGACTAGTCGGCCATGTGGAGTTCCCGATCTGTCACTTAGGGTCCCATATGCAGTCAGTCTGCCACAGCAGTTCTTGCCAGACACGAGGAATGTTTTGAATAGATGCAATGCTGTCTGGTCATACAGGGGGATGGGTAGTTGAAATAGCCATCTACAGATATGGGATTTTAATTTGATCAGTTTTGTCGCAGGTGTAAAAGGTTACTGTAGGCTATTGTTTTTGTGAGATCTAATGAGAGAAAGAGAACTGCAAGTTTTCATTGAATTGATGGAAATCTATAAGCGCAGGAAAATTCTTTGCTGCAACCGATATTATATCTGTACATGAGCTATTCCTGGAGCAAGAATTGAGACCAAAATACCTACCGTATTGGGATGACCATCATCATCTTGGAGTATAACTTGAATGAGTTTGAGTAATTTATTTCAACATATCTCAACATACTATACATTCATAAAATGATTATCTGCGATATTTAACAATTTATGGGGTGTTGAAAGTACTAAAGTGACCCATTGTCTTGTTTTGAAGTTTTTTAAACAGAGAGAAACTGGTGTATTGGATTAACTGAAATGCATGTATTTGATTTTGTTTGCAAATGTATGCCCTGTGCTGTGTTTTCCTTCCATAAGTCAGTGGGTGAATTGACAGTTGAGGGTGGATGCAGTTAACTGCACTGTTAAGACCTCATTTATTTTTTTGTGTTGCTTTGTTTCTGCTGGGTAGGCAATTGGCAAGCTTTCCAAGGCTAGTGCACCATGCTTGGAGGGGGCGGGGGTGTCTATTGGAGAGCCAAGTCTAGTGCACCATGCTTGGAGGGGGCGGGGGTGTCTATTGGAGAGCCAAGTCGAGTGCACCATGCTTGGAGGGGGCGGGGGTGTCTATTGGAGAGCCAAGTCTAGTGCACCATGCTTGGAGGGGGCGGGGGTGTCTATTGGAGAGCCAAGTCTAGTGCACCATGCTTGGAGGGGGCGGGGGTGTCTATTGGAGAGACAAGTCTAGTGCACCATGCTTGGAGGGGGCGGGGGTGTCTATTGGAGAGCCAAGTCTAGTGCACCATGCTTGGAGGGGGCGGGGGTGTCTATTGGAGAGCCAAGTCTAGTGCACCATGCTTGGAGGGGGCGGGGGTGTCTATTGGAGAGCCAAGTCTTTACTTCCAGCAAAAGATAGAGGGCAAAATATAGTCTGTCAGGATTTAAATTAGCTTCAATTGTCACCAAATCATATCGACTAGCCTACATCCCATTCCCAAGCAACCTTTGTTTCTTTGCTTGCTTTTCTGACGTCTCTCAGGATATTTCATCCAGTATTCATTTGAGGGCTCTTAAATGACTTCATGTCTCAGAATTAGCTCTACAATTCTATGAAGTTTGAATCCAGTGAATCTCTCAGTTTGAGCCAGTTACAGCGTTGGTATTTCCTCAGGAGAATACACAATCACAAGTGGAATTGGATATTTTTCAGTACTGTTAAAGAACGGTGCAGATGCAAAGTTTGGTAACAGAATGACGGCACAAACAGTCATTCTGTTACCAAACTTTGCATCTTCACTGTTCTTCAAGTAAATGTGGTTTTGTAAAATGTTTAGTGGAAATGGTTAAAAGTAGTCATTGTGCATAGAGTTGAATGGTTTGTTTAACTTTGCAGTCATAGCTTTTTGTTTGGTATACATTTTAAAGTGGACAATCTTAGCCTCAGTATCACTCTTACTGTGGAATTGCCCTAATATATGACGTCAAACCGTGCATACAGTAGCTAGCAGACAGACAAAGTACACTACATGACCAAAAGTATGTGGGCACCTACTCATCAAACATCTCATTCCAAAATCATGGGCATTAATCTGGAATTGGTCCCCCCTTTGCTGCTATAACAGCCTCCACTCTTTTGGGAAGGCTTTCCACTAGATGTTGGAACTAAAGATCGACCGGATCCAATCTTGCAACCTTACAGGTAACTAGTCCAACGCAATAACGACCTGCCTCTCTCTCGTTGCACTCCACAAGGAGACTGCCTGTTACTCGAATGCAGTAAGCCAAGGTAAGTTGCTAGCTAGCATTAAACTTATCTTATAAAAAACAATCATAATCACTAGTTAACTACACATGGTTGATGATATTACTAGATATTATCTAGCGTGTCCTGCGTTGCATATAATCTGACTGAGCATACAAGTATCTGACTGAGCGGTGGTAGGCAGAAGCAGGCGCGTAAACGTTCATTCAAACAGCACTTTTGTGCGTTTTGCCAGCAGCTCTTCGTTGTGCGTCAAGCATTGCGCTGTTTATGACTTCAAACCTATCAACACCCGAGATGAGGCTGGTGTAACCGAAGTGAAATGGCTAGCTAGTTAGCTAACTAGAGGGACGGAAGCTATACTGTTTCACTGGCAATACTAAAGTGCCTATAAGAACATCCAATAGTCAAAGGTTAATGAAATACAAATGGTATAGAGGGAAATAGTCCTATAATTCCTATAATAACTACAACCTAAAACTTCTTACCTGGGAATATTGAAGTCTCTTGTTAAAAGGAACCACCAACTTTCATATGTTCTCATGTTCTGAGCAAGGAACTGAAACATTAGCTTTCTTACATAGCACATATTGCACTTTTACTTTCTTCTCCAACACTTTGTTTTTGCATTATTTAAACCAAATTGAACATGTTTCATTGTTTCATTATAAATTGATTTTATTGATGTATTATATTAAGTTAAAACAAGTGTTCATTCAGTATTGTTGTTGTAATTGTCATTATTACAAAATAATAAATAAAATCGGCCGATTAATCGGTATCGGCTTTTTAGGCCCTACAATAATCGGTATCGGCATTTAAAAATCATAATCGGTTGACCTCTAGTTGGAACATTGCTGCGGGGACTTGCTTCCATTCAGCCACGGACATTAGTGAGGTCGGGCAGTGATGCCTGGCTCGCAGTCGGCATTCCAATTCATCCCAAAGGTGTTCGATGAAGTTGCGGTCAGGGCTCTGTTCAGGCCAGTCATATTCTTCCACACCGATATCGACAAACCATTTCTGTATGGACCTTACTTTGTGCAAGGGGCATTGTCATGCCAAAACAGGAAAGGGCCTTCCCCAAACTGTTGCCACAAAATTGGAAGCACAGAATCGTTTAGAATGTCATTGTATGCTGTAGTGTTAAGATTTCCCTTCACTGGAACTAAAGGGCCTAGCTGGAATCATGAAAACAGTCCCAGACCATTATTCCTCCTCCACCAAACTGTTTTTTAAAATGTATTATTTTACTTCTTTACCCCTTTTTCTCTCCAATTTCGTGGTATCCAGTTGGTAGTTACAGTCTTGTTTCATCGCTGCAACTCCTGTACGGACTCGGGAGAGGCAAAGGTCGAGAGCGTCCTCCGACAACACGACCCAACCAAGCCGCCACAGGAGTCGCTAGAGTGCGATGGGACAAGGACATCCCTGCCGGCCAAACCCTCCCCTAGGCTGGACAACACTGGGCCAATTGTGCGCCGACCCATGGGTCTCCCGGTCACGGCCGTCTGCGACAGAGCCTGGACTTGAATCAGGATCTCTAGTGGTATAGCTAGCAACTGCAGTGCAGTGCCTCTGACCACTGCCCCACTCGGGAGGCCCCCTCCACCAAACTTTACAGTGGGCACTATGCATTTGGGAAGGTAGCATTCACCTGGCATCCGCCAAACCCAGATTCGTCCGTCGGAATGGCAGATGGTGAAGCGTGATTCATCACTCCAGAGAACGTGTTTTCACTGCTCCAGAGTCAAATGACGGCAAGCTTTACACCACTCCAGCCAACGCTTGGCATTATGCATGGTGATCTTAGGCAAGTGTGTGGCTGCTCGGCCATGGAAACCCATTTTATGAAGCTTCTGACGAACAGTTCTCGTGCTGACATTGCTTCCAGAGGCAGTTTGGAACCCTGTAGTGAGTGTTGCAACTGAGGACAGACGATTTTTACACTCTACGTGCTTCAGCACTAGGTTGTTCCATTCTGTGAGCTTGTATGGCCTACCACTTCGCGGCTGAGCCGTTGTTTCTCCTAGACATATCAAATTCACAATAACAGCACTTAAAGTTGACCTGGGCAGCTCTAGCAGGGCAGAAATGTGACGAACTGGTTTGTTGGAAAGGTGGTATCCTATGACAGTGCATTGTTGAAAGTCAGTGAGCTCTTCAGGAAGGCCATTCTTGTCTATGGAGATTTTATACACCTGTCAGCAACGGATGTGGCTGAAATATATAGTGTATATATAGTGTACTAACCCTGCATTCATAGCCAAGTGGGAAGGTGGTATTTACCACATACAATGCATTAAAAAAAAATATTATACAAAAAAGAAAATTCACTTCTATGCCCCTCCATCTGTTAATTACTAGTGGGAAACTTGTCTATCATCCCTGAACTCCGACTTCTTCCACATGTTGACCTCTGATGTTACTTACTGAGAAATTACCTTGATAACAGAATTTTCGGCAGTTAAATGCAACATTACATTCGTTTTTTAACACTATAATTTGTTTGCAAAGCATGATAGATGTATTTTTATTTTATGGTTGACACAGCTTGGCCATTGCTATTAACAAGAAGCATTGCCTGATGTGAACCATGCCTCTAACAAAAGAGATCTCAGAAGACCTGAGATTAATAATTGTTAACTTGCATAAATCTGGAAAGGGTTTCAAAAGTATCTCTAAAAGTCTTGATGTTCATCAGTCCATGGTAAGACAAATTGTCTACTCTCCCTAGGAGTGGCTGTCCTGCAAAGATGACTGCAAGAGCACAGCGCAGAATGCTCAATGAGGTTAAGAAGAATCTTAGAGTGTCAGCTAAAGACTTACAGAAATCTCTGGAACATGCTAACATCTCTGTTGACGAGTCTACGATACGTAAAACACTAAACGAGAATGGTGTTCATGTGAGGACACCACGGAAGAAGCCACTGCTCGCCAAAAAAACATTGCTGCACGTTTGAAGTTAGCAAAAGAGCACCTGGATGTTCCACAGCACTACTGGCAAAATATTCTTTGGACAGATTCAACTAAAGTTGAGTTGTTTGGAAGGAAGGAACACAAAACTGTGTGGAGAAAAAAAGGCACAGCACACCAACATCAAAACCTCATCCCAACTGTAAAGTATGGTGAAGGGAGCATTATGGTTTGAAGCTGCTTTGCTGCCTCAGGGCCTGGACAGCTTGCTATCATCGACGGAAACATTTATTCCCAAGTTTATCAAGACATTTTGCAGGAGAATCTGTTCGCCAATTGAAGCTCAACAGAAGTTGGGTGATGCAACAGGACAACGACCCACAACACAAAAGTAAATCAACAACAGAATGGATTCAACAGAAGAAAATATGTCTTCTGGAGTGGCCCAGTCAGAGTCCTGACCACAACCCGATTGAGATGCTGTGGTATGACCTCAAGAGAGCGAATCACACCAGACATCCCAAGAATATTGCTGAACTGAAACAGTTTTGTAAAGAGGACTGGTCCAAAATTCCTCCTGACCGTTGTGCAGGTCTGACCCGCAACTACAGAAAACGTTTGGTTGAGGTTATTGCTGCCAAAGGAGGGTCAATCAGTTATTAAAACCAAGGGTTCACTGATACTTTTCCCACTTTGCACTATGAATGTTTACACGGTGTGTTCAATAAAGACATGAAAACATATAATTGTTTGCGTGTTATTAGTTTAAGCAGACTGTGTTTGTCTATTGTTGTGACTTAGATGAAGATCAGATCAAGTGTTATGACCAGTTTATGCAGAAGTCCAGGTCATTCCGAAGGGTTTACAAACGTTTTCTTGCCACTGTATTAGCTGACTACTGTTCCTTAGTAATTTAGACAAATTGGAAGGGCAATGATTATCATTTTAAACGTATTTTTGTTGGGTATTGGACACTATTATTGAGACACTTTGGAAATCAGAAGCAGATACAGGTAGGTGGATTTAACCCCAGTCTCCAGTGAGGCATTGTATTTCTGACTTGAGTGTTACCACTACACCACAGCTCTGCACAGGCAATGATTATTCTGAGCACTGGAAATTCTTTCTCTGTAAAATATGTATCACAATGATCCGTTGTCAGCTCCTATATTGAGAGGCTGGTGTTTCAGGTTTCAGGATATGACAGCTAGAAAACAATGGTTGTGTCCCAAGTGTTTCAAGTCAGCAAAATGAGGGATCAAGGGGGTCATACTAAATGGTTATAAAGTAGCTGATGTTTTGTGTTCGTAGTACTCAAGTGTATTCAGCCAGGGAAGTCTTGTTCGGTCCGTATGTGGGTAGTGCTCCCTCCTCTCCAGCTCTCTGTGGAGTTTTGTTCTATTCTATTCTGTTTTATTTTTTCTTGTGTTTATGCCTTGGTAGTGGAATCACTCGGGAAGTCTTTCATATCCCCACTCTGCGCTGCCCTGGCGGCTGTCAGTGTAATAGTATGTGAGATGGATTATGGGGTTATTTCCCTGCAGTGAAAAAACTATTGTTGCATCAGTCAGTCAGTCAGCGCCTTCCCAGACTGGCCTCTTAGTACACTGGAGTTAAGCTTTGTCAGGATGCCCTCCTGCACCAGAATTATGAATCACTTCTACCTCCCACCTTCAGCTATACGTGCTATACAGTGTACAAACACACACAGACGCACTCTCACAGACAAATGTGTAGGCCCTATATACAGGTAGTACTCTATGTGGGACTGTCAATTTGAGTCTGTGCGAGTAATCAATCCATCATGCAAAATTGATTACATGAATCAGGATATGATGCAAGACAGAAGGAAAACCGGCAGATATGGTCGTCTGTATGCTCAAAGTAATGTTCTTGGTAGGGGTAACGGTTCCGTAACCACAGACGCTGGGAGACGGGGAAGCAAGTACAGGGTGAGGATTTAATAATAAATAGACATGAAACTAAACAAGACCAGAGTCTGGACAAGAGAAACAAAACAACATCAATGCAGACACGGGAATGAAACTGAGGAATTTACAGATATAGGGGAGGCAATCAATGACGTGATGGAGTCCAGGTGAGTCCGATGAAGCGCTGGTGTGCGTAACGATGGTGACAGGTGTGCGTAATGATGAGCAGCCTGGCGACCTCGAGCGCCAGAGAGGGGGAGCGGGGACAAACGTGACAGTACCCCCTTCTAGGGACGCCACCTGGCATCCTACCTGGGCGAGCCTGACGGGCCTGCCGAGGTGCGGGAGCCCGACGAGCCATCTGAGTCATGGCGTGGGACCCTACCAAGCCAACCGAGGCTTGGGAGCCTGATGAGCCAGCTGAAACATCCCTGGTTGCTTCGGCAATGGCACCTGGACCCGATGTCACCAAAACAAATTATAATAATTCCTGATGCTTCCAATTGTGGTGTCTGCATTCTGTAACGGTTCCGTAACCACAGACGCTGGGAGACGGGAAGCAAGTACAGGGTGGGGATTTAATAATAAATAGACATGAAACTAAACAAGACCAGAGTCTGGACAAGAGAAACAAAACAACATCAATGCAGACACGGGAAGGAAACTGAGGAAGTGACAGAAATAGGGTAGGCAATCAATGATGTGATGGAGTCCAGGTGAGTCCGATGAAGCACTGGTGTGCGTAACGATGATGACAGGTGTGCGTAACGATGATGACAGGTGTGCGTAACGATGATGACAGGTGTGCGTAACGATGATGACAGGTGTGCGTAATGATGATGACAGGTGTGCGTAACGATGATGACAGGTTTGCGTAACGATGATGACAGGTGTGCGTAATGATGATGACAGGTGTGCGTAACGATGATGACAGGTGTGCGTAACGATGATGACAAGTGTGCGTAATGATGACAGGTGTGCGTAACGATGATGACAGGTGTGCGTAATGATGATGACAGGTGTGCGTAACGATGATGACAGGTGTGCGTAACGATGATGACAGGTGTGCGTAATGATGAGCAGCCTGGCGACCTCGAGCGCCAGAGAGGGGGAGCGGGGACAGATGTGATAGGTAGGGATAATACTAATTCATAAAACATAATTTCATCCTCAGTACCTCCAGTTTCAGTTCCTCCTCTTCATCACCACAGGTTTTCCACCTCTGCAACCTACCTCTTTACTCGGTAATTACTCCTTTCTTCTAAGCCGCTTGTGGCTAGTCACAATAAAGTGCTATTATGGGTTTACAGATTAGAGCTTCTCTTATCAGGATTTATATTAGCTGCTTTGATATGAAATACAGCGGCTCCCCACTGGCCTTGATACCCCTCTTGATATGTATGGAGGTTATTACAGGTTCTTAAATGTCTTCACTCCTGTTTGCTATTTACTGTAAATGTTTTTTCCCTTTATCATGGAATCTGCTGTCTATCTGAAGGGTGAAACCTTTTCTCTGTTCATTAAAGAAATTAGACTAATACATCAGTAAAATACGCTAATGTTGCTATGAATTAAAACGCTAAACTATTGAAACAGCTTCTAAATTCAAGTCATGAACAACGATGGTAACAATTCATGAAAAAATAGATACAGTTACATATCTGGATATTATTTTGGGGATATATCATATCTTACCATTTTGACAATATTGATAATATTATTTTTGCGCTGGTTGGCTGTACCTGCACCAACAATCCAGTATTTTTCCTTCATTGCTTATCCTCCAGATTATTTTTTAAATAGGGAGCACATTTTTTTCAGCAGTTTTATTTCCATGACTGTGTCACGGATCCCTCTGGAACTTTCATTGCGCACACCTGGCCCCTATTCCCGCTGATTGTATTTGTATATATGTGCCCTTTGGTTTCCATTGAGCTGTCGATTATTGATACAATGTCCATTGGTTCGTGTGAGTATCTGTGCTGTGTGTTTTGGATTTCATTGTGGATTGCGCAGATGATTACGGGTCTCGTCCTGTGTGTTAATCATTGTGCGCGTGTGTTATTTATTTGAGGTACTCCTCGCTCTTTTGTTTGGGTTTCAACCTTGTGTGTTGTATACATGTTTGTTTGGTCTTCTTCCCCGTGCCCTTGCACGGCACGCCTTAATTTGGGTGTAATAAAAAACCCTGTTACGCATTCCTGCGCCTGTCTCCCGAATCGTACATACCGACGTGACAGACTGATCAAAACTCGTTTGCAGCAGACATATGGTGAGCAATATGTTTGAAACATCGAATCCTAATAAAAATCACAGTATCGAATCGCAATACATACTGTAAAATTGTGAGAATCGCAATACATATCGTATCGGCAACTATGTATCGCTATAATATCGTATGGTGAGGTCCCTGGCATTTCCCAGCCCTGGTATGCATCCATTATTAATTAGGTGCCTACAGCCTCTCATACACTTACTCTACTGTATGTGTCCTCAAGTAAATTAAACCAATAAGCAACATTTCAGGAGATGTGTTTCTATTCCCTTGCTCAGCAGCTAAGAACACACTGTTTTTCCACATTTTGCTCAATATGGCTTCAAACAAAGGAATGAGTGCATGCAGAGTGCAGTATGATGTAATATAGTCAAATATACAGTAACTATGCAGTGGTTGACGTAGTTCTCTGTAGGATTTTGAAAGTTGAATTATTGAAGACTTATCATTTTCTATAACATCATCATACCGCTGCAATGGTGTACTGCTATGCCCCACTACAAACCCATACTGTAGTGTTTCATTATTTTAAGTGAAACTGGTCAATCATGCGTTATGTTTGCTATGCTGTAGCCCAGCACCACCATTTGGCTGATTTCTGGTTCATCTAAAATTGTGATTTCAGTGTTTCTCTGGGAATTCAGTTGTTCCTCCTGAGAAGAAAGACTCAGTGTCACATATACTCCCATTTAGAGCCCTGATTGCAGCAGATGGATCAGGTGATGTGGATGTGGACTGAAAGTGAATCTCCTGCATTAGCAGTGATCCCTTCTGTTTAATCACCTCAGAGCCTCTGGGCCAGTGGCCCGCACTATGAGCAGAGAGAAAGCTCTGATAACCTGGGCCTCTTAGAAATAACATCATTTCATTTCATATGATGGGATGTGATTTCCTTTTCTCTGCATACAGAAATGGAAAAAAATAAATTGAATGTGCCTCACAAGGGTCTGATAACCACAGATGCTACCCCATGCCAGTAATGGATTCAAGTCTGGCAGTTATACTTTCACGCATTTGTCATCTTGGGCCCGCCAGGTGTTGTTTTTAGTTGTAAAAAGATGCTGAGCATCTCCCACTGAATAATTTGTCATGTCTCTGCAAACTCTCTCCCTATACTACTGTGTTTCCAATGGTCCCTCTATGCAGTGCTGAGATTCAACAATTCTAATGTTAAGATTTTCAAATGGCTTACCAATGGCTCATACTGACTAGTCTTTCCAGTAAGATTAGTGCACAGTGGTAGACACAGACCCATGGCCAGGTTAACACACAGACCCATGGCCAGGTTAACACACAGACCCATGGCCAGGTTAACACACAGACCCATGGCCAAGTTAACACACAGACCCATGGCCAAGTTAACACACAGACCCATGGCCAGGTTAACACACAGACCCATGGCCAGGTTAACACACAGACCCATGGCCAGGTTATCACACAGACCCATGGCCAGGTTAACACACAGACCCATGGCCAAGTTAACACACAGACCCATGGCCAAGTTAACACACAGACCCATGGCCAGGTTAACACACAGACCCATGGCCAGGTTAACACACAGACCCATGGCCAGGTTATCACACAGACCCATGGCCAGGTTAACACACAGACCCATGGCCAGGTTAACACACAGACCCATGGCCAGGTTAACACACAGACCCATGGCCAGGTTAACACACAGACCCATGGCCAGGTTATCACACAGACCCATGGCCAGGTTAACACACAGACCCATGGCCAGGTTAACACACAGACCCATGGCCAGGTTAACACACAGACCCATTGCCGGGTTAACACACAGACCCATGGTTACGTTAACAGACAGACCCATGGTCAGGTTATCACAGAGAGCCAGGCCAGGTTAACACAGACAGAGGCCCAGGTTAATGACACAGAGAGCCAGGCCAGGTTAACACAGACAGAGGCCCAGGTTAATGACACAGAGAACCAGGCCAGGTTAACACAGACAGAGGCCCAGGTTAATGACATAGAGAGCCAGGGCAGGTTAACACAGACAGAGGCCCAGGTTAATGACACAGAGAGCCAGGCCAGGTTAACACAGACATAGGCCCAGGTTAATGACACAGAGAGCCAGGCCAGGTTAACACAGACAGAGGCCCAGGTTAATGACACAGAGAGCCAGGCCAGGTTAACACAGACAGAGGCCCAGGTTAATGACACAGAGAGCCAGGCCAGGTTAACACAGACAGAGGCCCAGGTTAATGACACAGAGAGCCAGGCCAGGTTAACACAGACAGAGGCCCAGGTTAATGACACAGAGAGCCAGGCCAGGTTAACACAGACAGAGGCCCAGGTTAATGACACAGAGAGCCAGGCCAGGTTAACACAGACAGAGGCCCAGGTTAATGACACAGAGAGCCAGGCCAGGTTAACAGTATCTTTCTAGCTGGCAGTGAGTCAGCACTGCGCTGGCAGAGAGTCTTGTTTCATGCGGCTCACAAACCTTTGTCGCAAATTGCCTCCAGGAGAAACAACATGGCTTAATAATGTGTTAAATTGGACATGATCGTTGGACATAGGGCTAATTTTATGCAACCTCTTATTGCTTCTTCTCCGTCTCCATTAATCTGGCCATTTGTTTTTTCTCCCTGGCTGCAAGAAAGGGGATAGTGGGAGGAGGACGGGGAGTTTGAGAGCGTGAACAAGAGAGTTAGAGAGCTAGTTAGAGAACAGAAATAAGATTTTTTGGGGGCATGATTTTATACAATTATTACTTCTGACATTTGCTTAGAACAATTCTCATTCAGCAAGCATGTTATTGAGGAGTTTTACGATTTGAGAAACACTTAAAGCGATCAACAAAAGGCCAGGAGGATGTGCCTGCAATTTGCATGCAGACTGAGGCTCAGGTGTTTAAAAGCCTACTATATACAGTATAAGGCAGTCTCCTATAATGGTGCCCAAAACAATATCCCTTGGTAGCCCATAGATGGGGACATATATTTTACAGGAACAAAGAGTAGAATCTTGGGCTAAAGGTAGAAATATAGCATCCCGAATATTCCCTGGCCTCTTTTGAAGCCCCAGAAAGAGTAGCTGCTGCTCATGCAGCAGTTGAGAAAGGCGAGAGTCAACAAGGGATTTGCATGGCAGTATATATTATTATGATGACATAATACACCTTTTCCTTTGGTCAACACCAGTGTTTTCATGTGTCTTGTGTTTTTCCTCTGCAGGTTGGATAGTGGTAATAATGTAAGGGACAAGAACCACGCTAAATTGATGGATGTTTTTCAAGAACCCAACTTTGCTGTGCTGGCTTCAAACCTGGAGCAGATCAACAAAGTGGACGAGAATGGTAAAGACATGTGTATGTTGCTTTGCTAGAAACACATTAGGCCTACTTGAAAAATAAATAAATAAATAAATAAATAAAAATGGACACACCAAGACCTAATTCTTCTCCACAGGTGTAGCTATATTGTATCATATTGTACTGTATGTTCTGGCATTTTACAATGTGTTTTTATGAAGGAACAGAGGGAATGCTGCTACATTATCACGGTACATTATGTCACAATCGTAGTACGAGTTCTTATATGGAACAAGATGCTCCAGTACGCATTGTTTTCACCTCGGCTATTTTAGCTTGGCTGTGACCTTTACAAAGCTGAAAGGCAAGAAGCCTCAGCCTTGATATTTAGTGACCTTAACCTTTGCTACCTGTTTTAATGCCCAGAGACGGTCTAATGAATGTGTGGAATGTTTTCGTCCGTTTTTTTTATTCTGAAAGAACTTATCATCCTTTCGCACGACACTCCCATCCTTAATGACCTGAATGTCAAAGGGTAAAGGCCACTCACACAGAGGAGGGGAAAGGTTATTACTTTTGTCATTCCTTCCGTTCATCCTGTAAATACATCAACATAAAGATGTTCAATCAGAGTAATAGAAAAGGCAGAGGCCTTATTTAAGATTGAACAAAATAGGCTAATGATTTCTATATTTCCACAAAATTTGTCCCATGATTACTTTCTATAATGGCTTTTTATTTTATTCTCATTGCATTCTTATCACAAATTATAGAGCTGAAGAAACACAATGATGATGATTAATGATGAGCTTTTCATTTTTCTCAAGAAAAAGCTGAATTCCCCTTTTCAGCTTGAATTAACTCTAATATGCCTCGTCTTTGTACAAAACTATTACTTTGTGCAGCCTGTTTGGAAAAAAAACATGACCTGTGCATTTTACCAAATGAAAGAGAGGCTAGAAACATACACTGAGTGCACAAAACATTAGGAACACCTGTTCTTTCCATGACTGACCAGATGAATTCAGGGGAAAACTATGATCGCTTATTGATGTCACTTGCTAAATCCACTTCAATCATTGTAGATGAAGGGGAGGAGACAGGTTAAAGAATGATTTTTAAGCCTTGAGACAAGTGAGACATGGATTGTGTATGTGTGCCATTGAGGGTGAATGGGCAAGACAAAGTATTTAAGTGCCTTTGAAAGGGGTATGGTTGTAGATGCCAGGTGTGCCGGTTTGAGTTAAGAACTGCAACACTCCTGGGTTTTTCACGCTCAACAGTTTCCTGTGTGTATCAACAATGGTCCACCACCCAAAGGACATCCAGCCAACTTGACACAACTGTTGGAAGCATTGGAGTCAACATGGGCCAGCGACCCTGTGGAATGCATTCGACACCTTGTAGAACCCATGCCTCGACGAATTGAGGCTGTTCTGATGGCAAAGGGGGGTGCAACTCAATATTAGGGAGGTGTTCCTAATGTTTTGTACACTGTGTACATTGAGCTGAAAATGAAAAATAATTCAAGAAAGGAAATAGTACATTAAAAGTCATCTTATATAGGAAATACAGTATGTTAAAGTACTCTCACATTGTGCATCAGTGAGTTCACAAGGGAATTAGTTGATATCTGATACTATCTCTTTGTTCCGCTCTACAGAATCACACAACCAGGACAGTTCTTTGAAGCTAGACAGTCCCGGCACCCCTCCTAAAGCCAATCTACCAAAAGGAGGCCCTGAGAGTGAGAGGACCTCACTTAGCCCATCCTCACCTCTCAGCCCAACAGAGACCCCTGAGCCCAGCACCACTACTGCTGATGACTCCTCCTCCACTCACACCATCTCCCTCACCTCCTCTTGCTCCACCAAGTTGGTGAGTCACTGGGCTCTTCCAGAGGACTGTAGTGACAAGGCTGCCTTCACCATGATGGAGACAGGGAGTGTCTCGGCCCTGTCTGGGGGGGACTGCCTTATGCCACAGAGCCGCACCTGCCTGGGCTGCTTCATCGAGAGCAAGGACGCTACAGAGCCTGAGCCAGGGCTGGGCCTGGGCCGGGACTACGACCCCTGTCCTGTCTCCTGTCCTGTCTCCTGTCCTGACATGGCGATGCAGTGCATGAGTTCTGGTATCCGCTACGGGGATCAGCTGCTCTCAGACCAGCTCCTCAGCTACCCAGAGCACAAGGTTAGAGCGGTGGAGAAGACAGATGAGGAGAAGTCAGCAGAGGACAGTGACTCGGAGGATGCCACGTCAAAGAGTATCTACGAAGGCCTGCTCCTGGACAAGTGCAATGGTGAGGAGGCTCTGCTGGCCAACTCCAGCCAGGACTGGGGCTGCTTTGAGTCCTTTATCAGCGAGAGTAAGATCGAGCTGCTGGACCTCTGCTCTAAGAACGAGCTCTCTGTAAACCTCTTCTCAGAAGAGGACGTAGACAACTATATGTTTGATGATGAGGACTCCACCCTGGGCAGCGACGTGTGCTCGCTGAAGATCCGCTACGAGTCCTTCCAGGACAACGTCCGAGAGAAGACCAACACCATTCAGGAGGAAACCCAGTTCAACTTCTTCCCAAGTGTCGTCGCCAAAAAGGAGGGAGAGGGAGCAGTGAAGAAGGAAGCTGAAGTGCCGCAGGTGAATGGAGAGAAGGTCGAAGTCTGGGCGGCTGGAGAAAAGGTTGACAAAAACAACAGCAGCAGCTCTGCTGAAGTGATGCCCAGTGTCAGTCCAGAGAGCAGCTACCTGTTTGACTTCAACAACTCCACAGAGGACTCTGGAGAGTACAGCGATGACAGCTCCTGTACTGGATCCTCCCTTGACACCTGCCAGACCAAACGGAAACACTGCTTCCTCTCCAGGGAGAACTCCAGCTCCTCCAGCCAGCTGAGCTATGGGCTGAGGTCCAAGAGGAAAGTCCGATACAGCGACGACTATCTGTACGACGTGGATTCTATCGAGAGCGAGAAGAACACGGAGAAAAAGGAGAAGCAGCCGGTGGGTCCAAAAAAAGAGGA